>NC_137075.1:90869334-91071834 GCF_951640355.1 Cnephaeus nilssonii | reverse complement strand
TTTTTGAAGCCAAAATGTATGGATCCGAATTTTTTAAAATTTCTTTTTAAAAATAAAAAGCCTCATTTTTAACTGTTCAATATGTATCATTCTCTCTATTGCCTCCAACTCTAGCCCAGTACTTTCCCCTCGATATCTGATTACGAGAGGGCATTCAGTGAGGTTTGCTGGAGTCCAAGAGAAAGCTGATCATCGAGGTGTTCATTTCTATAGATTTCTAAAGGGTATTAATGACCATTAAAAATATCAGAATTACATATGCCTTTGAGGGTGAACACACGTATACAGGATGGGGTAAAAGTAAGTTTACAGTTGTTTGTATGGAAAATAACAGAATAATTAATAAATAATAATATAAGAATAAACTCTATGTGTTGTGTACTCACAACTGTAAACCTACTCTTGCCCCACCCCTGCATTGACTAATTGTTTTGTCCAAAGTTTCTAATCCCTTAGAACTGTGTCAGTAAATTGGCCAAAGTCAGAGTTGTATTAGATATGAAAAGAGATTAAAATTTTGCATAATTGAGGGACTTTCTATAGAAGCAGTATGTATTTCATTGCATTACAATCCTATCCACTTACAGAAATCCACTTATCCTTACAAAGGATTTTTAATGTATACACACAGATACATAGACACACAGACACACACCCTCATTCTGCATCTTTCCGTTTAATAAAAATGGATGCTTAATCATTGGAGTCTTTGCCTTTGGAGTGACTGGCACTAAGAATAAAGAAAGCTAAACGGAAGACACAGCTGAAAGCAAGTCCAAGAATTCAGGAGCAAAGAACGCTTTGCAGCAATTTAGGGCTTAGCTGGACCCCACTGCTCAGGACACGGGCTTGTCATTGCATATCTCTGCTATGCCCACTTCTTACCATTCCCCTCCGGTAGAGACCAGAATTCTCTAAGCCTGGGTTGCTTATCTATTTTCCCCACCACTTACCCACTGCCTGACCTCATTCAGCCCTCTCCTTCTCTCTCTCAGCCCCAACTAACAGACAAGAGGAGAACAACAGAGCTTGGCTCAGGGGGCTCCTCATAATTGTACATTTGGGTTGAGTTGCCCTGATGTTGTCCCATCACAATCTCTATTTCACCCCTCCTGCTTTATTGAGAGAGGGGCGGGGGGAGAAAAAAGAAAAAAAAATCAATCAGAATGATATATGACTTGTCAGTTCTGAAGTAAAGCCCAGTCATGTAGAAAATAGACCAGGCACTGTATTCTGAGTCCAAAAGATAGGGCGAGCAAGCTCCAGCCTCAGTGCAATTATCTTTTGAAAACAAAACAAAATAAAAAATATACCCATATATATGACCCTCGAGAAAGACACTTATCTAACCACTGCATCACATCCATTCAGTTTGCAACGTCAGAGTTAACTGCTCTGCCTGTGGTTTACGCACTTTCTCCAAGTTGCCAAACTCAGTTGGTGCCCATGCAATTGCACAGACTTGCTCACAGGATGCAAGAAACGCCTCCTCAAACTCTGCACATTTCTCCAGTCCTCAGTCACTTCTCTAGTTCAAGCCACCTCATCTCTTACCCCAGCATCTGCAATAGCATTATAATGGTCTCCAAACCTCTTTCCATCTGTTCTTGACCTTATAAACCTTTATAAAATTAACCCTATGCCTCTTAAAAGTTTTCAAGTATTCTTCATGACTCTCAGAGTTAAGTTCAAATTTCTATAGGAGGCCTCGAAGGCTAAAGATCCACCTTGCTTACCTCTCTCAGGTATCACTTGCCCCAACCTGCCCACCCCTAACAGGCACTCTTGGACCTTAGACAGGTGACCTTCTTTTTCTTCAGCACTCCTGTTCTCCACACCTCTGTTCACCCATCTAGGTCTTAATCATCCTTCAGTGCTCAGAGTAGCTGTCTTGTCTAGGAAGATTCTTGTACCCTCAAGTTTGCCTAGAAGCTTCTACACTACACTGGTCATTGGGTGATGCACACTTTCTTGTAGTAGCCTGTTTTCTTGTTTGTATCCCTCACTGATCTGTAATGTCCCCTGGCAGTGAATGGACCATGTTTGCCACATTCCTCTCCTAGCACTATGCTCAGTGTGAGCCATATGGTAAAATTGAGTATAAATATATAAATGTGTGAAGGAATGAAGCTAGACAACACACTCCAGTTCTCTGGGCACATCACAATCTTTAACCCTGCCTCCTCCCAGGCACTGCAGGGCCAAGCTCAAGTGGTGTTAGACAGCTCAAATGACAGCAGGGTAGGGACCCAGTTAGACAGCAGGGTAGGGCCTCTGGGGAAAATATTTTTATCCCTTAAAACTGGAAAGAAGGGAGTCCCAGGGGTCTGTCCCTGAGTTCTTTAAGAACAATGGAGCATGGTGGGAGCCTGCTGAGCTCATTCCTTCACAGGCTCATTTAACCACAGAACCAAGTGCTGGGGCTGAAATGGCTGGCTAATTCCAGTCACTTCTTGTCCATTCTGACCTGGAAGCATGCCTTTAGGAGGCAGCTCCAGCAGGCCTTCCAATTTTACTTCACTTTGAATTAAATGGAATCTATATATTTCAGGAAGAGGGGCCCAGAATATGTATGACCCGATTTATGAAAACAAAAACTTCTTTTTGGTTAGGTATCTGTGTGATGTGTGTATGCAGGTGCATATTTCTATTTGTAAAGTTAGAGCAGGGGGTGCTTTTTTTAATATTTATTGTTGAAAGTATTACATATGCCCCCCTTTCCCTCACATTGACTTTTCCTAGGCTCCCCCACCCCCTAGCCCAGGCCTTCAACACCCTATTGTCTGTGTCCATTGGTTATAGAGCAAAAGGCTTGACTATCTTTGAAATCTAACAGTGACTCCTACTTGAGAGAAGAGTAGGATTGGAGATAGTGGAGGGGGGAAATGTTTGTTTCTTGACATTCTTTAGTATAATTGGAAATATTTTTCAATAGTAATCCTTAATTGTTTAATTTAAGAAGAAAACCCAAGAGAAAATAAATTAGGATCTCTAATCTCTTGATAGGGACAGTTTTTTTGGGCCTAGTATTCACCTGAGATCCAGTTTCAAATGGATTCCCCACATCCCATAGGGACTGGTGCCACAATTTGGACATAAACCATTGACCTTTCATTTCACCTCAAGGTTTATGTAGAATTATATATTATAAATTACCTTAAAAGAGAAAAAAAAACTTAAATGGAAAGAAATAAAGCTAATTAATTCTTTTAATTTCCTTTTAAAAATAACTTTAGCTCCACTGGTGTGGTTCAGTGGTTGAGCATTGACCCATACACCAAAAGGTTACCAGTTTGATTCCCGGTCAGGGCATATGCCTGGGTTGTGGGCTCAATCCCTAGTAGGGGAAATTCAGGAGGCAGCCTATTGATTTTTCTCTCTCATTGATGTCTCTCTCCTTCTCCCTTCCTCTCTCTCTACAATCAATAAGAACATTTAAAAATAATAATAACTTCAATTGTATGTGTGTTTTTCTGGGTTAGTAGAGGAAACTATGTTCAATTCTCAGTTTGGGTTTAGTTTCCTTTTAAGTGAACAAAGATACTTTGCCCCACCCCAATTATAAAAATAGCAAAAAGGAACATATTAGAAAAGATGAACTTGGAGTGATTTTCCCCCAAAGCACTGGAGGAACACACTGTCCCCTGTCTCCGTTAATCATTCACTTTTGTTCCTGTTTGGTAATTGGTACCACCACACTTCAAAAATTGCAATTGCAAAGGTATAGGAAGAAGCCCTGTCTCCGGGTCTCCTGGGGCACTAACTAGGTTTTTAAGATCACACATCACCTGGCTATAATTGCCTTGACACCATCACCCACTGACTCCAACAATCACCTTTATAGTAATACCCTCAGCACACAGTATGCTCCTGATTATACAAGCTACAAGCAGGAACATCTGGGACAAAGTGCGCTGTGGGGAACCTCTCAGATAAGCTACTTGATTTCTTAATCCCCCTGTCCCTCTGTCAACTCAGCTGGAAAGCAGGGGAGGGGAGAGGTGGGAAAACCTCCTGAGGATTCAGAGGCTGAACACAAGCCTGATCAACTTACTTATATTTCTGTCATGAAATGCTACTATGTATCTTGCTTTTCACATACAGGTGAAAAAAAAATTGTGAAGGAATATGGATAGAGCTTCCCATTATCTATTAATGAAAATTTCATATCCTGACATTCAAGGCCTTATGAGATGGGCACTTAATTTTCTTCAGCCTTTTTCATGGTCAGAATTTTTCAAATGACAACTACCGGTATGTACCAGGCAACAAGCTAGGTGCTTTTATACTATGCAGCATACCTAAACACAAGCATGACTCCAGTTCAGGATTTTGTTAATGAGCGAGCATGCCCATTTCGTTTTGCCTGCTTTGAGTTGCTTCCTTTACTGAGATGGGAGGCTGAGATGGGACTGTTTCCTGCAGAAAAGGAATCTGGGAACAAACATTAGTAACACAGGGAGCTCCTTGTGGGACCATGTTGTTTTTGTCCCCATGGCTTGTATATTCTAGGATTTGTTTTTTGTTTTGTTTTGTTTTTCTTCTAGGTCCTTTATCTTTAATTCTTAGGCTTTATGTCCCTGCTAAAAATTCCAGGCTTCGAATACTGAACTTGAAACCGCCAGTCAAATCCTACAAATCCCACTAATACCATGTATGATGGGCAGTGCTACAGGTTTAATTCTATAACCTGCATATTCTGTGAATCTCTATGAAGTGTTATGCTGTGTGGTGGATACTTCCTAAAGAATGTTACTGACATGTGGTGGAGGGTGAAAGATTTTTTAATAGTGGCTGGAATGACAAGAAGAGACAATGGGGAGCAGAGGGACCCTGGGCCTGGGGGACTGCCAGTTATGAGCCCACAGCAATATCAGAAGTTGGCAGGGAGAATGGAACAATCAGAAAAGGCATGTAGGGTCAAATGAAAGAAGATGCGTGATGTTCTGGTAATTTGCTGGGTCAACTAAGGGGAGTGCAAAGCAAAGGAGAAAGATGAGAGAGAAAACAAAGACAAAACTCAGAATTTGAATGTCATCAGAAGACTGTGATTCTGGGAGGAAAAGAAACATGTCTACCATAAGGGTTGTTGTACATGGAAGCCAGGACTGTCCCTTCTTCTAAAAGGGAAAGCAAGAATTTCCAAATGCCTGGGCACCTTCATTTAGTGCTACACACCCAGAGATGAATCTTCAGAGACCCTAATAATCACTATACTAAATTAACTGGGAAGTAATTAGTTATAAGTCTAAAAGTAGTTTTGCTGCCTAAGGTGATGAGTATTATTTTATCCAATCCAGAACCAGGAGAGATTTAAGCCCTTAGCCACAATTTCCTGTTATGTAAAAGAGAAAGTGTTTCTGAAGTTAAAGTGTAGTCAGTCCTCCATAAAATGGATAGCATGTCTAGATGCCCTTTCAGATATCAAAAGCAAGGTAGCTTCATCATTATAGCAACTGAAAATGTGTTAGTTCAAAGGCTTGGTTCAAAGAATTACTTGGATGTGATTTTTGTGATTATTTCAAAAACACACAGATAATGCAAAATCCCCACTTGATTTATACCTCAAATAGAGAAATGAAATGTCACTATCTTCATTCAGGTTGCATAAATGTTCTTGAAACAGATTAAGAGGTGTGACTAGATTAAGAGGTTTTTCCAGGGAGGCCTCTGTGTTCCTCCCAAACCCTTTGACTGGAGCTGAAATGTGCAGAAGATCCTGGCTTCTCCCTGCATGAATTTGAGGGTGTGCATGAAAAGTTCTCCAGTTGTCATCTCCATCACAGGGGAGAGGGGTGGTCTGATTTTAGTAACATCTTGCCATGCACAAGAGTTAATTTTTGAAAATGTTCCTAAGCTTGTCAAAATATTCATTGGTGTGAGTTTAGTGATTTTTGAAAAACTAAAGTGATAAAAAGCAAAAGGCAACTATGCTTGGCCTCATCATTACGTTTGGAAGAGAGAGAACATATCTTATCTGAGGAAGTTGTGCTCATAGGTTTTTGTTCGTGATGCTGTTCTCATCCACAGAGGGCTTTTATTCCTTTCTGATTATTTGATTTCTTCCCATTCATGGAAGCTCAAAGCAAATAACCCATTTACCAAGGCAACTTCCTCATTTGCTGTCAACCAACTTTCTTGGACACTAAAAGCAGTTTTGTTTTGTTTTTACTTATTTAGTATTTAAGTTGTTAATATACTAGTACTGTTGGGCACTCAGATCATACTTTTCCTATATATTTGTTAACCCAGATCAGAGGTGCCTACTTTGTTTTGCTCCCCACATAGCTTTGCATCTGGCAGCTACTTAGTAAGTTTCCATTGGCTGGTCACCTCTGAGGCAGAACAAGTAGAAGTAGGATTCTAAAAGGCAGCCCCTTCTTGTCACCACACCTTGTCACCACACTACATCTTCAAAAAAGCCTGACAGTGATACTCAAACCCTGAAACCATGGGTTCTTTTTTTATTTTTTTATTTGTTGTTATACCATGGTGCAGAATGTGTGGGTTTTTTTTTTTAACAGTGTCTCTTTTATTGATCAACATCTGAATTTATATATGTTTCTACCATGCTATCAGTGTTATAATAAAGTTGCCAAATTGTACATATTAAAAATATGATAAGGTACATAGTAAAGCCTATATCTGAATATGAAACTTAATTATGGAAGTTCAGGTCTAAAATTAAAATTCATATCAACTATATACTCCTTGCCTACACAATTAAATAAGAACCACTTCTTCCAATAAACAAATTATCCAACAGTGCTGAACAGAATGTTTTTACTTACTAAGTCTCACTAAAATAACTAGCAAGTCTGGGACAATTAATAATTACACAGATTAGAAGAGATATCTCTTAAAATTAAACAACTGCATCATGATTCAAGTTGCCTAATTTCTAAATATCCAACCTTCACTGAGAAGCACATTTTCAACATAACCTATAAAAAAGAGCTAATATGACAAGGGAAAATCAAGAAATATGAAAGCCAAAGTGGCACAAAAAATTTGCTTGAATTTACATGACTAGCTTATCCTCTTTTCTATATAAACTTATACTCCAATTTACCTGCCTGTTTCCATAGGTGCTACATCTTGAGAACTATTAATAGACTTCTTGACTCAAGCTCAGTCACAGGAAAATCCAAGAAATGTGTTTTCTTCAAAGATTATCACTATTTGATGTATATGAAAATATTTAAGAATATATTATAGACATATACATGAATATATTAAAACTTCAGGAAAGAGGGGCAAACTTAAAATTATTCAAACTTTAGTTCACTCCCATTCTTCATCTCGACAGAGTTTGGAAGGATGTTGTTAACTGGGGAGGTTGAGGCAGACAGAGCATGTCAATTACCACCTTTAACAGGAGGTAGTGCAGGGTTTCCATTATACCTGGGCTTTCAATTCACCTTAAGTTATGCTGATTTTCAGGGAGAAGGGTAGGATGGTGAGCAGAATGAGAGACCTCAAGCAATATTTCTTATTAAGTGGAAGGTGAGATACTTCAAAGTTCAGTTGGTTAAAGTAATTTATCTGAAATATTGCAGCAGACTTTGACAGAGGTTTAGAGGATCTAGACACTCTCCTCTCTGACCTATCAGATGTCATTTCCTTCTGTACAACAAAGGAAAACTTAGCTTTGTTCTCAAGGAAATTTGCCATCTCATTGCAAGTTCAGTTAGCCTTGGGCAACTGCCAACTATTCTGAAATTTGCTCCATCTCACTTGAATACCTATGTTGCTTTAACCAGAGAATAGGTAGCTGTTATTTCTCAAACACATGGACCAAGTAGCACATCGCCTTCTTCCCAAGTGCAACTGAAGGCATCTTCTTCCTTCAAGAAAATTCTTCGAGGGAAGTTTTTAAAAAATACGATTTTCAGTTAAGATGGAAATTATTGCCTGATATTTCTTTTTCAAAGATTAACAATGTGGTAAAGATGTGAAATCTATGCAATTGGGTTACATGATAGTGCTGAGGTAAGCCTCCCCCAAAACACATGGAGCTATATGTTTTTCTCTTCTACCCAGAATGCTCTTCTCCCTATTCTCCACGAGAAAACCTTCATTCTTCAAGACTCTACTTAAATGTCAACATTACTGTGAGGCTTTCCCTGCCTGTAATGGCACTATTGCACTTCTATATTACCACAGTCCTTTGCTCATACAAACATATTTGCCAAGTTGTTATAAATGTGTCGTACCCCCTCTAAAATATTGATTTTTTTTTTTCAGGAAGGCATGTGAACGGGTCCTCGTCTTAATTCTTATAGCCAATTTATATAATTAAGATCTTTTTCCTTCACCAATTACCATTCAAATTTGTCCAAGGCTTTTAGCATTCATAGAACTATAGGGAAGGCCTTTGCCTACAGCTCACGGATGACCTGCTCTCCATAGAGAATATCTAACGGTGTGTAGAATTTCTGATAGGTATCAGACTTTTCACACAGAAGTCAAACTCATTTTATAGTTAAAATGTAACTAATTTTATTAGAAAAACAAATTTAAAAAGTAGTGAATATAAATTACCTCTGTGGATCCTTGACAGTTGATGAAAAACCTTCAGCTTATAAGTTTTTTTTATGAAACACTGACATTAAAACTCAAGAATGTGATTATTCTGAAATGTCCACCAGATCAAGTGCCATGTGGTCCACTGAGTAGCGGGGCATTTTCATATTTCCTATGTACACTTACATCTCTGAAGAATGCACCCTCCCTTTAAAATGGGAGCAATGACTCAAGGGTGGCTGTTAACTCTGTGCTACTCTCTTAACTTTCCCAGGCATATACAGAGTGTCCCAAAAACATGTATGCACACTTTAGCAACTGACAGCTCAATTGATGTTTCTTTCTTTCAGGCAGACTAAGCTTTGAGCAAAGGAAATTTATCCTAAAATGCTACTGGAATTTTGAAAATACAGTTGAAGTACAAACATTGCCTTTATAATTAAAAGTGTGTATACCTTTTTGGAGACACAGGGTATGTACCCAAAATGTATATATACTTTAATAGCTGATAACTCACTTAATTTTCAGGTTTAATTGACTGAAAATAAAGGGTGAAGTCAGACTAAGCTTTGAACAAAGACAATTTATCCACTAGACTTTTTTATGGGGATACATAAAAAATAAAGTTTACAGTACAAAACCAGCAACAGTTGATGAATTGAGGGCACACAAATACTGAACGAAATGATTCTTGATATTTGTGATTCTATTGCTTTACATTATCAGCAGTGCCTGGACCAGAACAGTCATCAGTTTGAAAACAGGCACTGACAAAAAAAAATGGTACTCATCTCTATAGATTATTTTATATTTTGAAAATGAACTGTGTGTTAATAAACACTGACTTTCTAATGATTCAAAATGTATATTTTTCTGAGACACCTTATAGTTCCAAGCATAGGCAGAAGGGAAGGTTAAAACCCACTTCTCAAGTGATTACAAAGAGATATAAGATCCCAAGTTTTAGAGAGGACTGATCACCTGTGGAGAGGACAATGGTATCAGGTTGGAAATACATGTTTCCTTCCTGCCTCTACCTGTGACCTAGAGAAAATCATTTTGCCTCAGGATTGCTCAGCTTCCTATTCTGTGTAATAAAGGAGACAGGCTAAGTGACCTGTAGGATTTCATCTAGTCTAAAAGGCTGTGATTTCATTTGGAGTCTCTCTGGATCTTTTCCTTGCAGCTTAAAATTCTGCACACCCCATATCCTAACACAAACCCCCTTCCCCAAAACCAAGCTACCAAGTGTTTACAGTATAAGAACCACAGACCATAGAAAGGTTTTAAAAGAGAGAGAGAGCGAGAGCGAGAGAGAGAGAGAGAGAGAGAGAGAGAGAGAGAGAGAAAATTACCATAAAATAACGTAGGGAGCAGTTCTTATCATGGCTCCTTAGTGATCTTAATTAGGCATCAATCAACCGCAGCTCAAATGGGAGGTGAGAAAATGGGACTTTTTTGCTGATCTCAAAGGACAAGCTCGAGCAGGCAAGATCATTCAGAATCATTACAGCTGAACAGGTAGTTTTATCCACCCAGAGGGAAACCATTCAAAATTGCTAATAATTTGAATTCACCATACTCAGAGTTTCGGGGGGGTGGGGGGAACTTCCAATAGAAATCCTATCCAGAAAAATGCCTTATTTATTTATTTAAATAATCTTGTATTCAGATTATTTTTCTCCCTCTCCCTCACTTCTTTACTCCCTTTGATTTGCCTTATTCTTCCCTCTTTTTCTGTGCTTCCTTTCATTTGGGTAGGACCGGTATAGTACATAAAACCTATTCTATAATCCTGAGCCAATATGTTAATAGATAGAAGCTGGAAATGGCTATTTTTTTTTCACACCTAGAAGGTGAATTTTATTTGCCCTTTAGAAGAAAACAATTTTCCTATGAATAGTAATGATATGATACATTACTTGAATTTCTTCTTTGATAATATACTTTAAAGGGTTAAAAATAAAATGGGTACATTCAAAGATCTCAATTTTATTATGAGATCACCAGAAAATTACAATAGCATTAATAGTGACTTTTATACCAGTTCATTCGTTTTGTAAATTATTTTGATCTTGATTGACATTGAGAGGCCTAAAAGATAGTGCTGAATATTTCAATACTGAAGACAACAAATTTTGCCAAAGCAACCATATAACGATAGTTAATCATAAATAAGTAGCCATATAAATGTGTTTAATTTGAAACTCCCAAGAAAAACCAACATCACTCCTATTTTTTATTGTTTAATCCAGACTTCAACAAATACATTTCAAAAGTGTTTAGGATTCCATCCCAGCAAATGAATAGCACCAGATAAAAGGGTAAAACCAGGCAGGATCCCAGATATAATCCCAAAGGCAGAGGCAAATAAAATGTCTCGTCAGCTCTTAAGCCTTAATGCATTTTACCTTAAACATTTACATTAACAGATGGTCCCCAGCCGTGCTATAAACTTACTTTTGAGTTCATTTCTATGTCACTCCTAACCCCATCTATCACTCTCTATGCCACAAGGGGTTTAAATCAGAACAGTAAGGAGAAAGGACAAACTCTCTGAAGCGATTGGTGTCACCTACAAACATGTGCTTGACTTTTGTTTTTAAAAAATCAATAGAAGAATTAATGACTGATGAATGGAAAAAGACAAGGCTAAGGACCAACCAAAGTCACCACATCATTGGAAGATGCAGCAGGAACACTGACCTATTATTACCCGGAATCTTTAAAGGCCTCTTTTTCTATAATTTTCCAAACAGCATGGAGATGTACACAATTAAATAGGTGTCAGGGAGAAAAACCAAGAAATAAATGTAAAGTTCATAATTTTATCTTATTGAGAAATTAAGATACTTATTTTTTAAGTCATGAATTAGGCTTTAATAGTCAGTTAAGAATATTAAAAATGATATTTTTGTTAGACATTTACCAACATATCTTTGGCTTAGAGCTGATAACCTTTTTTTGGAATGTTTTTAAATTTTAATTTTAAAATCATCATGCAGTCAAATGGAGGTGATTTTTATTTTGGTGTACAGTACTATGAATTTTACACATGTATATGTTTGGGTATCCACCAGCATAATCAGGATAAAGAATATCTCCATCAATCCCCCAAACCCTCCCATGCTATCATTTAAGAATCCATATACTTTATGTCAAATAAAACTTATCTCTGATAGTTATAAAACTATTCTAAGGATATTTTTAAACTATTTTATATAAAACCCTTAATGACTTTTCCTATACTTTTCTGCACTTTTACTTATTTTTGCCTTCAAGTCTCTAAAAAATTTTCCAGTCACAAAATCGTCTATTGGGATCTTGAAAAAAAATATTCCTCAATAGCAGATGTTGTATTATCCTACTTTTACATAAAGAAAAACAACAACAGCCCTGGCTGGTTTGGCTCAGTGGATGGAGCGTTGGCCTGCGGACTGAGGAGTCCCAGGTTCGATTCCAGTTAGGGGCATGTGGCTTGGTTGCGGGTACATCCATCCCCAGTGGGGTGTGTGCAGGAGGCAGCTGATCAATGTTTCTCTCTCATTGATGTTTTTAACTCTCTATCCCTGTCCCTTCCTCTCTGTAAAAAATCAATAAAATATATTTTAAAAAAAAGAAAAACAACAACACTATTTTACATTGTAGACATGTGTACATGTGTGCGTGGGCAGATACACACACACACACACACACACACACACACACACACACACACACACCAGCTGATAGAAAAAGGAAAAAAATAAAGCTAGTTCACTGTTTCAAGTACATAATGCAAACAGCAAGGCAGAATGCCTGCAACATTGCATGACCTCGATAAAAGTTCCCTTCATCCTTTGCTTCATCTCTAAGGCTCTATTTTCAATCCTATGATTTTACATGACCTTTATTTTTGATAATGTACAGAAGCCATTGTTTCTGGCAGGCATAGTTTCCCCCATGTGGTTCCCATCCAGACTTACAGATCAGACTTTCAGAGTGAGAGCTTTAGTGAAATCATATAAGTCTCCTTCAATCTGCCAATACTTCTGACAGAGCAACTGCAATGGGATTGTTGTTTTTATGGGAATCCCACATTGCTGCAGGAATAAAACTTCTGTACCTCAGGAGCACCAATCTTGGACTTAGTACAACATCTGCACAGTGCCACTGACATAAAATAAATGGGAGTTTGTGATCATCTGTCTGGAGATGCTGCTATGAAGCCTGTTACCATCCATTTACAAATGAAGAAGGCAGGAAAATATGTCCCATCAACGTCTTCCTGACCTCCTGTGTTGTGGACACAAATGGCAACATGGCAGCATAAGATTTCTTGGTCCCCCCAGAATAAATGCTCATTTATTTGGGACTATGAGTATACCATGCTAAAATGTATCTAGCCTTTATTTGGCCCTTCTGTAAAATTAAGATATTAGTTTATTTAGGTGAATTTGAATTCCAAAATGAATCTGCCAGAAGGAAGCATGAATTCCTTCAAGTTTTATAGGGTCTACACATTCTACTAGTTCAGCTTGGTTTTCTCCCCAATTGATCTGCATCAGACAGATTTCTAGTATTTATTCCTGATATATGAAATGGGAGTGATGATGGAACCAACGTTACCGATTGCTTCGAAGAGTTAATGAGATAAAGGTTGCAAAGTACTTACTAGTAGCACAGTGCAAGTCTTGTGCTTATGTATGCTAAAAGAATAGTTAACTCGTCTCTAGCTTAGGAGATGAAGAAGAGGAGCAAAATTAAAAAAAAAACACAAAAGTTCACTGGTGAGGGATAGAAGACAAACCACCGGATTATAGGATGAGTATTTTCCTTTGGCCAAAAAATTTTTTCTCAGCACACTAGCTTTTAGCCAGTTAGGAAGTCCCATCTGTAGTTGGGGCAAATACTGGAGGAGAGGTAAGACAAAGACTTTGACAAGCCCATAGAGTACAGGTGTTTACTAGCAAAGCTCTGTTTAGTGGGTCTGAAATCCAAATACTGTTGTAGGCTTTTTTTTTTTTCATTCAAAAAGCTCTTGTTGAATATAGGACTTGAGAAAATCAGCAAGATACAATGAAAGAAGCAGAAGCAGGCAATGTATCTGAAAGGCAATAAAACAAAGGAAAATATATCCACAGAAATATCTGGGGTTTTTAAAAAATGGAAATTGGGAAAAATAAATAAAAAAGGGAATATGTCCACCATATATACTCTGGAGGTAAACCAGTATAAAAATCAGAAACTGCTAGAATGTGAATATAAACATATGCCCCCCTTTTCTTTTAATCTTCACCCAAGAAGTAAGGATTTCTAGAGAAAATGGAAAGGAGGTAGGAAGGGGAGGGAAAGGGAGAAAAAACATTGGTGTGAGAGAGACACATTGATCGGTTGCCTCCTGTAGGAGGCACATGCCCTATCCCAGGATGAAGATCAGACCTGCAAGTCTGGTACATTCCCTTGACTAGTAATCAAACTGGGGAACCTCCTGTGCACAGGCCAATGCTCTAACCACTGAGCAACTTGGGCCAGGGCTAAACATATTACCTTTAGCCACTGATCCTAACGTATTTGACTTGAGGATCACTGTGCAAACTGCTATTATTTTGGGGATCTTTCCCCAATTAAAACTCCTCAGAGAGGCTCCATCTATTATTTTTTTATATACAAAGAACTGTACATAATTAATGCATACACTTGATGAGTTTGAAGATAAATATGTACCTGCAAAAACACCTACCTTAAAACAACTTATTTCACTTGCTTAACTGTAGTCCCAACAAAATAGTTTATCTCCATCTCTCGCATTTCATAAAGCCACCTTTCAAATCTTTTCTATGCCTGCTTTTTGCTCACGTTTATTCTTAGGCAAAAGAAAAGAGAACAACTGACTTTGCTTCTAAGGTGAGTGAGTCAATGACATTTAGAGGTTTACTTAACCTTAGTAGAACCCAGAGACTTGAAAGTGGCCAGGTTCAGATTTCCTTACAAACAAAACCACAAGCCCCCCTTAGTTCTGGATTCCCCCACAGTCGATCCTGGGAAGTCTCATGTGAGACTGACTAGAAAAGGTTCCATTTTTCCTGCAGGTGGTTAAATCAGATTGAGTGGTACAGTGATCTTAATACACACAGACAACTCTCAGTGAATGATAGATGGGTCTGATCTTCTCTTTTTCTCCTATACATACCCTTTGATCTCTTCCCCTACCTATTGGCACTTCTCCTATAGAGTAAAGAGGCATAAATATTTATATCCATCTATTGTTCTTTTTAGAATGTCTCTGGGCAAAATTTTAGGGTAAAGAATGTTAAAACAAACAGCTATAATGGGACTTAAAGACAGATATTTGAAAGTTTAACCATACCACTGTTTTATCTCACTTAAGACTGTTTCATATTTTAAAGTAATGATTTACTATATCAAAAGATATGTTCTGTTTGTATGAATATCCTTTTCTTCGCAGAGGAACCATTATTTAAGTGGCATATTTCCATTCTCTTTTCAGTTGTTATTTCACAATGAAGAAAAGGATAGTTTTAGAGGTAGATATCTATATATATAAAGAGGTAATATGCTAATTAGTCCTAACAGTGTTCTAGTCACAACTGGTCAACAGGCTGTGCTCACACAGGAGCTGGTGGGCAGGGACAGGGGCAGGAACTTCTGCCCCCAGTGAAGGCATGCACCGGCCTTCCCAGCACTAATATCAAGCTGTCTTGGAGGCGGAGGCCGCTCCTGACAGAGGCACGTGCAGGCAGGAGCTGGCGGGGGAGACACAGACAGCTGGGTGTGCCTGAGCCACTGCGGCACAGCTTGAGCAGGCCGGAGCAGACACAGAGAGGGGGGCATGCAAGCACAAGCAGGAGCTGGTGGGTGGGGACATAGACAGGGGGTCTGCCCAAGCCGCTGTGGTGCCACTTGAGCAGGCCCGGAGCAGACACAGACATTTTTTCATGGTGAAGGGACTGGAGTCCATGTTGATGAAAACAACTTGGCAACTGCGGCAGCTGGCAGTGGCAGCAGCAGCAGGGTGATGGGGGTGGTAGCTTCCTCTGATCAGCCTGGTCACCTCCCACAGAGGGAGGCCAGACTGCAGCTCCTGGGGAGCGGGCCTAAGCCATCAGTAGGACATCCCTTGAGGGCTCCTGGGCTGTGAGGGTGAGCAGGCTGGGCTGAGGGAACCCCCCCCCCCCCAGTGCACAAATTTTGTGCACCGGGCCTCTAGTTTTACTATGAAATGAGTTTCCAATCAGTCTTCAATTTCACAAACAAACTGAGTGGCAGAGGAACATAGGCTTGTTATTGTCATTAAAAGAAGTAATGTTGTCTCAAGGACAAATAAATAATGCCATGAATCACAAAGATTGGTGATAGAAAAGGAATTAGGTCCTCTCCCATCATCTCCAGTATTCTTATACAAGAATCATCGGCTAATAGGATGTTAGAGCTGGAAAAGACCTTACAGATTACCCAGTGTGACCTCTTGCCTTTATAGGTACTGGAAGTGACATCCAAAGAGAGGAAGCTGTTCACCTAACTTGTGTTGGTACTGTAAAAACAGCTCAGATCCTTTATTTGTAAGTGCTCCTGGAAATGGCCATTCATCTCTTAGAAACATATGTGTAGGTGTAAATAAAAATATATCCAAGGGGGTTTTAAATATGACAAAACAATATATTACATAGCAGGAACAAACATTAACAATCAGAGATGGAGGAGAAACCAAGATGGCGGCACAGGTAAACACCCGAACTTGCTGCCACGCACAACCACTTCAAAACTACAACTAAAAGACAAAACGGACATCATCCAGAACCACAGGAAGGCTGGCTAAGTGGAAATTCTACCACTAGAAGGGAAGAGAAAAGCACACTGAGACTCAGAGGAGCTGCAGAAGTAAAGTGCAGATGTACGGAGGCACGCACATGGAGAGGGCTGGCAACTAAGTATGCGGCTGGCTTTTTCAATCTACAGGGAGACACAAGCTCCCGACTGCTCTGAACTCCAGTTCCGGTTGAGACTCTGGGGACCCAGACTCATATGGGGAGAAACTGGACTGTCTGGCAGCTGGCAAAATTCGAGGGCGGCTTTCTCTCAGAGGTGCTTGCAGCAATTACCAAGGGACACTGAGACCCAGGGGCCTCTTAGGGCAGGGCTGATGGGAAGCCATTGCTGTTTGCTCTGCCCTGAGGCTCCACCCCACCCCAGCTGTGCACAGAGGCTTTTGCATATGAATGGCCCGGTCCTTTAAAATCTAAACTTACCTAACAAACTGCAGCTGAGTCAGAGAGACCCAGAATATCCAAAAGAAGGCCCAAGACCCCACAGTAGCTTGCATTGCTTCACAGCTGGGCCTCATCTGGGCACCTCTAAAACCCAAACAAAGAAGAGGAATCTGCAGATCTCTCCATAGCTCCTGCTTGGTGGCCTCAGGAAGAGACTAAATTAGCACATCCTTGGAGATCCAAGAGCCAGTGTACCCAGGGGTCAGAGTAGGACCATCCATATTACAATTCCTCAGATCCATAAGAGATACACACAGGGGGCAGACTCAGTGAGCACCAAAGCCCCACTGAAGCAAGTCTTGCCTCATAAGGGTGTCTCCAGCACAGAAGTTCTCCCATTGTAGACACAGCTGATCCTCACAGCCAATTGGCCTAGAGTTCAATTCCTCCCAGTGATACCAACAACAATCAAGGCTTAACTTCAACAAGACTGTGCACACAGCCCACAAAGGGGTGCACCAATATTGTGCACCTCAGGTAACTGGGGAGGCTGAGCCACTGGGCCCTATAGGACACCTAGCACACAAAGCCACTCTATCAACACAGGGAAGCAGCCAAAATGCAGAGACAATGAAACAGGTCACAAATGACAGAAATGGAGGAAAGCAAACTACTGGATATAGAGTTCAAAACCACGGTTATAAGGTTTTTCAAGAATTTTCTAGAAAAGGCCGATAAATTTAGTGAGACCCTCAAGGATATGAAAAAGGACCAGCTAGAAATTAAGCATACACTGACTGAAATAAAGAATAATGTACAGAGATCCAACAGCAGACTAGCGGATCACAAGAATCAAGTCAAAGATTTGAAATATAAAGAAGTAAAAAAACACCCAACCAGAAAAGCAAAAAGAATCCAAAAATATGAAGATAGTGTAAGAAGCCTCTGGGACAACTTCAAGCATACCAACATCCAAATTATGGGAGTGCCAGAAGAAGAGGGAGCAAGATACTGAAAACATATTTGAAGAAATAATGACAGAAAACTTCCCCCACCTGGTGAAAGAAATAGACTTACAAGTCCAGGAAGCGCACAGAACCCCAAACAAAAGGAATCCAAAGTGGACCACACCAAGACACATCATAATTAAAATGCCAAGAGCAAAAGACAAAGAGAGAATATTAAAAGCAGCAAGAGAAAAACAGTTACCTACAAGGGAACACCCATATGATTGTCAGCTGATTTCTCAATAGAAACTATGCAGGCCAGACAGGAGTGGCAAGAAATATTCAAAGTGATGAATAGCAAGAACTTACAACCAAGATTACTCTACCCAGCAAAGTTATCATTCAGAATTAAAGGTCAGATAAAGAGCTTCACTGATAAGAAAAAGCTAAAGGAGTTCATCACTGCCAAACTAGTATTATATGAAATGCTGAAGGTATTTTTTAAGAAGAGGAAGAAGAAGAAAAAGGTAAAGATAAAAATTATGAACAACAAATACATATCTATCAACAAGTGAATCTAAAAATCAAGTGAATAAAAAATCTGATGAACAGAATAATCTGGTGAATATAATAGAATCCGGAGTATAGAAAGGAAGTGGACTGACAATCCTCGAGGGGAAAGGGGTGTGGGGCGTGCGGGAAGAGACTGGACAAAAATGATACACCTATGGATGAGGACAGTGGGGGAGGTAAGGGCATGGGGTGGGGTGGGAACTGGGTGGAGGGGAGCTATGGGGGGGGGGAGGAACAATTGTAATAATCTGAATAATAAAGATTAATTTTAAAAAAACAATCAGAGGCAAGTTAATACACACAATGATTTGAATAATACCTTATTTTACCACCTCTTGCTGTTCCCTACTTGTTTTGGGGCATATTTTTGTGATGCAATGTCAGTGGGCAGTATTTATAGTGGGTGGGCCTCTGCCATTTATTTTCAATGGAGCAGTGAACAGCTTGGTCTCTACCCCAGGGATAAGCTGCCTGAAGTCTAATATCCTATTGGTTAGCACACTTATGTGCTTTATTCTCTCCTGGAAGCTACTTTGACCAGTAAAGTAGCTTAAGTGGTCATAAGTTTAACAAAACGACCTTTAAGGCTGATTGAAATGAATGACCTCTAAAGTTTGATTCAACCCTGACATCCTTTGATTCTAACAGCAGCCACAGACATCCTGGGCATCTTTCAAGTGTCATTCTGAACAAAGCACATCAGAAGGAAAAAATCTTTTACACTTATTATCTTGTCATTTCAACCAATATAAAACCCAGCTTCATTATCTAAAAGTTGTATTGTAATATATGTATAAGTCTACATATATTTCTAAATATCTCCCTCAAATTAGCATCCTTGTCTATAAAACAATTAAAATGAAACCTACCTAGGTATCCCTGATCAATAGGCTATATTATCCCTGAGTGATGTTTCATCTCCTTGCCTGAATATTATGTAAATGGAACACAACTCTACCACATAGTATATAGCATTATATCACAGATTTCACCGTAGTGTCATATTTTATGTCCTGTCTATGGATAGTTATATGCAATTTGTCTCACATCATACCATCATTTATATGGTTTAATCTTCATTATTACTGATATGTCTAGTTCTCCATTTAATTTCAGATACAGTTGCATTTTCAATGTTACACCTGGGTCATTGTTATTTATTCATAAAATCACCTAAAATGTCAGGGACTACATGAAATGTGAAGTACTTTTTGTACTTACCCATTTTGTAAGTAGAAACATAATAAATATCTTTGACAACAAGATTGACATGAATGATAACTTCTTATCTTCTATAAGGGAGATCAAGGATTTAATTACTGAAGAATTCAGAAGATATAGTCAAAATGCACTGTTTCACAGGTTCACAAAGGCAAAAGAGTAGCTATCTTATCAGTGCCCCATACTATGTGGTTAAGATTTCAGGTACTGTGTACTTTGTCTTCTAGTGACTGAACTTCCAGATGAGTCTAGATTAGTAGAGAGAATTGCTTAATCCATTGCTTGACTCCTGATGACTTCTCCTTCACGGGGTTGTGCCTTAGATCATGGTGGCTAGGGAGGTGGAAATGATGTTGTATTATTAGTTATCTATTGCTACAACACAAATTACTCTGAAATTTAGCAGCTATGAACAATGAGTATGCATTATCTCATAGCTTCTGTGGGTCAGGAATCCAGGTGTGACATAACTGGGTGCCTCTGGCTCAGGGTCCCTGGCAAGGCTGCAACCAAGGTGACAGCCAGGGCTTCTACAATCTCAAGGCTCATCATGTAGCCATTTATAAGGATTGCTCTGCATTACAACTGATAGGTCTAGTTCTATAGGACATTTATGGCTTTTTAGGTCATGAGGGAATTTATTTCTTATCGTTTGCTGTGGAAGACTGGCAACAGTACCACATACTTAAAGAAGAAACTCCTAATTGCTGGAAGCCAGTTCCAGCATGTCATAATTGCAAGAGTTTCATCAAAAGGTTGATGGAACTTGGGGACTCAACAATGGCTGAGTCACATATGTTATCACCTACTGTAATGGCTGAAAGGCATTCTCCCAAACCTGAAAGGAATTATTGTTTGCTGCCAGACAGCTCAGGGCATCTTAATCTACATGTTATTGCCTCCTACTGGCCAAACACCTGAACAGCCATAGGCTATCCCCCAATCTGACAATGCTTCTGTACAAACCCTACCCTTTAACCTTTTGCACTCGGATGTCGAGTGTGACTCGACACGGTTAGCATCGGTAGCAGCTCTTTTTATACTCTTTGAATGTATCAATAATTTGAAATATAAAAAAATCCAAATAAATAAGTTTGTATGAAAAGAAACTCCAGTTTTTTATTCTACTGCCACGCTTTGTAAAATCTGGGGTATTTAAAAAATTAAATCCCGAGTAGAATAAAGAAATCGAGAAAAAAGCAAGTGAGTGCAAAGGGTTAAAGTGTATATCTCCACCTTGCCTTAGGACAATTTGTGTCAATAAAAAGCAAGGAGTCTTGAGACAAGGAGAACTTAAGTTTCTTTAGCTAGGCTCCTATGACCCCCAATGCATTTCAAAATTATCTTTCATCTCTGGACTCTCATTTAATCTATGCACAGCCCTTCTCCAGATTTCTGAACCCTTCTAGATGCCGGATCAAGACCCAGTGGCATTAAATGTCGCCCAACATCTGGCACTAATTATGTTTAAAAAGGTAATTCAAGAAGGGTCACTCTAGACCTGTTTCAGCTATACTTTTTCCTTGGGTTATTAATTTCAGATTTAAATTCCTTCCCTGGATGGTAACTGGACAAGTAAAAACAAGAAGGAAATTGCCCAGAAAGGATAACATCAGACATTAATCACTGTAACAGGGAGACTCTCACCTTTTTAATAAAGTAGAATTTCATAGGCATGTAGGTATTTGAGTGCCAGATGATGTACTGTGGCAGGCACTGTGATAGTATTTCATATATGTCACCTCTGCAAACCCTGCAATGGAAGCATTCTAATGTCCATGTCATGCTATTTACATTTATAGAAGGCTGTACATCGGTAAGGTGGCTCCCAATGATCACCACCTCCTGGTACACATGCCATTATGTCATTCCCTCCCCTTACATGTGAACTGGACTTATTGACTCACATCTAAGGGAAGAATAGAATACAGCAGAAGTATGAAATGGCAATTTCACGATCAGATTGAAAAGAAACAGTGGCTTCTAACTTGGATCTCTCTCTCTCTCTCTCTCTCTCTCTCTCTCTCTCTCTCTCTCTCTCTCTCATATGCCAGTGTGTACTCTTGCTCAATTCCTATTTTTATCTCATTTATTCTCAGGAAAGAACTACTGTACTAAAGCTATCCTATAGAGAAGCCCATGTGATAAGGAACTGGTGTCTTTGGCCAACAGTTTATAAGGACCTAAGACCTGTCAGCAGCCATGGGAATGAGTTTGAAAGCAAATCTTTCCCCAGGTGATCCTTGAGATGACTGAAGCCTTGGCTGTCACCTTGGTTGCAGCCTAACCAAGGACCCTGAACCAGAGACACCCAGGTATGCCACACCTGGATTCCTGACCCACAGAAGCTATGAGATAATGCATGCTCATTGTTCGAAGCTGCTAAATTTCAGAGTAATCTGTGTTGCAGCAAGAGATAACAAATAATACAACACCATTTCCTCCTCCGTAGTCACCATGATCTAAAAGCACAACCCCATTAAGAAGTCACGAGAGTCAAGCAATTGATTAGGCAATCACATGACCGCCAGCACTTCACTTTTCCAGAGACTGCCCTTCCTCCCATAAGACAAGAAGGTGCATATGCACCAGGTGATATGTACCCTCTTGTCTTATGGGAGAAGGGCAGCCTCTAACCAATGAAGGTGGCCCTCACTACAAAGCTTCAAGGGTGCTTGGCTATTACAAGAACCTAGGTGAGAGGGCCCTGCAGAGCAAGTCATACATATTGATCTTGTCTCAGCTAACACTACTGCAGCTCAGTTCGGCAAAGGGCCAGGGACATCTGATCTGCCATTTTCCTATTCCATCATAAATTAATTAACATCTGGGAAGGACATCTATCTTCTCTCCTACCTCTCCTTCTGCCATACACATTGAGGGTAAGAATGGCTCTTCATAAAACTACCTCAAACACACGTATTCTTAGCCAAAAGGCTGAGGAGCAATAAAAAAACCCACCTGAGATAAATGCTACTGCCTAGTCCTCTTTGCAAGTAAATCTGGACAGGATGTAATCAAACAGCATGCATTTGGCATCAACTTCTGTTTCAGCATTGCAGGAAGAAAAATAAAAATTAAGCTTTGGCTGAGAGTTAGATAGAAAGGAGGACTTAATTAAAGACCTGAATCATACACCACTGGAACCAATTAATAATAATCATGGAATCAGAAAAGGCAGGACGATACAAAAATTGTCTGCAAAGTCAAAATTTTAGGTGAGCGAGAAGGAATCCGATCCAATTCTTCTGAGTCAGTAAATTGGTAAGAAGCATTGATTTTATATCCTTCTAACTTTTACTTACTCATTGTCAGCAGCCTGCTTCCCTCAAGAAGTTTCTGATCTCAACAGAGAATCAGGACATGTAAACCATGATTATAAATATGCAAAAAAAAAATGCAATCATAATGTGTGCATTGAAACACAAGCTCTTGCGAGGGTTTGACAGCTTTGGAGTTCTTCAACCCCCATCTACCAGCCCATGTGAACATTTGCATAGATTCTCTTCAACAAAAGAATAATTTTATTCTGTAAGAAGCTGATTGTCAACTGAAATGGATGTATTTTATGGGCGAGGTACCTAAATGAAAGGCTAAAAAATAAAATGCATAAAGATCGCACAGCAAATTAAGTAAACGATGTTAAGCTCTGACAGCTCTTGACTTTCAATTTGCCCTATCACAATATCTATCACAAAATAGTTGGCAGCAGCTTATGAAAGAAAATAAACAAATAAAAGGTTTGTTGAAGCAGGAAGAAACTTGCCCCTCCCTTCAATGATTTTGCAAATGAGTCAAATGATCAAATGGCAGAGGCTGGAGCACGCCCAAGGAGGACCCTATTTTATGCAGCCGAAGGAGAAATCAATGCAGGGTTTTCTGCCACCTGCTAATTTTGTTTCCAGTCAAGCACAACAAGGAGCTTATCTCCCTCACAGATCAGCATATGAGATATGCCTCCGATATGTTTGCCTGTCAGACTCATAAACACAACAAGATATGCCAGCAGCAAAGGAAGAAGAGCCCTGCTTCGGTTCAGGGATTACAGACTGCAACATCCATCAGCATAAAAACAAACAGCTCCAAACACTGTCCTTGGAACCTGGCCTAACAGTGTGCAGGGATATGATAAAGAAAGATGAAAACTCCCAAGGTTTGTTTAGGTTCCTTTTCATAACAAGAAGTAGCCAAATGAAGCCAAGGGGGGGTCTGGTAAGCATATGAGAAGCCTCCTCTTTGACTGAGATGGGGGACCTTGGCACACTTTTCTGTATTCCCAAGAATTGATACAGATTGCCAGTCTCCAGGTCTCAGTGCTCATGATGACTGCCAACCTCTGGACCAGGTATGTCTGTCAAACTTTAACTATTTAACTCAGCATATCTCCCCCTGAAATCAATTTAGGAGTTTGATAAATATAAATAGTTTAACACCTCATGTGAATACATTAAATTCATTGAAAGTTCAGAGTCACTTGGGTGATGATAATTAGCCTTTGAAATATGTTAGACAAATATTATCATTTCTATTTTACTGTTGAAAGGCAGCTCCAAAAGTTGAAATTGAATTTGCAAGCTTGCATAGCCATTTAGTAGAAAACTGAAATGCACCCATGTGTCCTCTGTCCCACTCCAATTTATTGCTTTGGTTAGTCATCAAGTATTATCACATATCTACTGTGCGGAAGGTAATGTCTAATGTGAGTAATGCAGGTAATCCCCTCAGCCTATTTTAGATAACAAAAACTTGCATAGTTCATATTTTGTGTTAGGTACTTTTCTAAGCAATTTACACAGATTAACTCATCTAATCCTCCTAAGCAACGCTCCTGTGAAGTGGGCCCAGGCACAGAGAGGTCAAATAACTGCCCAAGGTCACAAAGCAAATACATGGCAGAGTTGGGATTTGAACACAGACAGTCTGGCTTGAGTAGATGTTCTTTTAACACTTTTATATATACCTAACAAAAGACTGGTATGTGATGGGACCAAGAGACTGAATGACTATTAAAAGCAATTGTGCAGATAGGAAGGAATGAAATGGAAATAGAGCCTTGGCTTAGCTTAAAAAGAAAGGTTGGTAATTGTTGCAAAAGGAAAGAACTAAGAAGAAAAGGCTTCAGTTAAGGCTCTCTGTGTTGCAACAAATTTTCCAGTTTCTTTAAAGACCTAATCCACCAAACATTGGTACTGGTAACCTCTACCACATATATAAATGAGGGCTCCCATCTTAGCATTAATTTAATTCACACCAAGCAGGAGAAAAATGCTCACTTAATCTGCAATTTTCTTACATAGTCCAATTCAATGTCTTCAAGAACAAATACCAATTTGTTGCTAAGGCAAATTGGAGCAGGTTCTTATGGGAAATAGTTAAAGGCATGGCAATATTCCCTTTGTATTCTAAAATCTATCTGCAGAATTAATACTTGGGATCTCTGAAGATGTTTCTATAGTCTGGAGTATGTCCAGAAGAGGGGAGGAAATCTGATGATTCTGATAGCATGGTTTCCAACTAGAAAACAATATATATGCTCATAGTAGGATGTCAACATATACTCACTCACAGCACTGGAAAAGCAGAGGGGAGGGGAGGTGGGGATACCAACAGGGATGATCATCTCAGTCATTCTGCCATTGAAAAGTATCACCAGAAGGAACTCCAATCCAGCAACAACAGTACACGTATATTATATCCTTTAGAGTCACTATGTATTTGTTCCTGCGTTATCTCACTTGGTTCTTACAAATGCCCTGTGAAATAAGCCTAATTATCAGTAAGGTCAGACAAGTTGACACATTCAAGGTTAAAAATGATGTCATGCTAGACAAGACAGTTATTTCTATATTTTCAAACCTCAACAAGTGCATTCTTTTTACTACATTACACTATATTATTATTATTTTATGCCCTCTGAAACCACTCAATTTATAGCCAAGATCAGAGACTTGTGACCTGCCCAAATGTTGTAAAACAACAACAAACAGCATCTGCAGTCAACATCATCTACTGAATAGCCCAATCAAGAAAGTCCTGGAAACAATCAGGATGCCATTGATAACCTCAATTGAATCTTTGGGACTGGAAATCTATGCAGACTGCCTTGTAGAAGTATATATTGGTATCTATGTCATGAATGTTTATCAGCTCCACAACATTCATAAAAGCCAGAGAAACATTTTCCCCTACTTTCCTGCATTGAGCCTAAGCGGTTGTTAAAAAAAGAAAAATCAGGAACAACCAGTCACTCAAGAATGGCACTGAGCTATTTCCCACACACCAGTTAGAATGAAAATTAAGGGCCCTGTCAAGATGTTCTGAAATCGGAAAGGAAATTACAAGGTAGTTACTTTACTATCCGCCTACCTATCTATCCATTCATAAACTCAATTCATCCCATCCATCCATCCATCCATCCATCCATCCATCCATCTATTCCAAGTTGCTTACACTGATAATTCAATGGTTTAGACCAAATGCTAAAAAAGATACATGTTTTTTAAAAGTACTTTATTTTTTCTTGATTTAAAAAAAATGTATTTCTCCCACTGAATTGAAACAGTGTTGGAGCAGTGTCAGAATTCAGTATTGAATAATATATCAGAGAAACTACTGAGAAATATTTAATAGTATCTTCAAGGAATCCACTTTCCAAAGATTCTCAAGCCCTTTCAAAGAAGAATAAAGAGACCATAGAGCTAATAAATCCTCTTAGAATGCTAATTGGTGGGCCTGGCTGGTGTGGCTCAGTGGTTGAGTGTCAACCCAGAAACCAAGAAGTCACCATTTCGATTCCAGGTCAGGGCACATGCCTGGGTTGTGGGCTCGATTCTCAGTAGGGATGTGTGCAGGAGACAGCCAATCAATAATGTACCTCTCTCATTGATGTTTCTATTTCTCTATCCCTTTCCCTTCCTCTCTCTCTCAAAATCAATTAAAACATTAAAAAAAACACACACACATACAAAAAGAATGCTAATTGGTGGAAAGAATTTGAAACTGGTTATTCTAGGGCAAGAGTAGTGCCTATCCATAGCTCTAATATACTCCTGCTATATTATTAAAATGAGTCCTGCCCTAGCTGGTTTGGCTCAGTAGAGAGAGCTTGGGCCTGTGGACTGAAGGGTCCTTGGTTTGATTCTGGTAAAGGGCACATGCCTGGATTGCAGGCTCAGTCCCCAGTAGGGGCCATGCAGGAGGCAGCCAATCAATGATTCTCATTGTTGATGTTTCTATCTCTCTCCTTCTTTCCTTTCTGAAATCAATAAAAATAAATGAGTCCCACCCTATGTTTTTGCTCTGTCCCAGAGACTCCCCAGCACACCTACACTCCTTCAAAAAGGATGCTGAAAACAAACATTTGTAAATGATTATGATTATTTATTCCAGGACAGGCCCTAAATTCTTCAACAATAATTGTATTTGTTGTAATAGCTATAAAAATTTCTCCTCTCAGGGGGGTGATATTCAGGTGTGGAATAAAAGCAATGAAAAAGTTAATTTTGAAAGTCCAACTATCTTAATTACATGCAACGGGGAAAACAGTAAAGAAACACACAAGGGGAGAGAAATGTGAAAATTGGCTACTAAGGAAGCACTAAATTTGGCTGGAGTATTGCCCAAAGTTTTCCAAAAGATACTGAAGGATCTTTAATTACTCACAGCTCCCAAACAGCATGGAGCCCCGATTTGATTCTTTTTACACAGCAGCTGACAAAGTGGCTGCAGGGAGAGTGGTGATGGACACATTGCTGAGAGTGGCCTACCTTTTCATTTCCTTTTCACTCTCCTTTACTTTATGAGGAGTGGAGAAAAACTCCATCCCTTCCTTTCACCATATAGTCTAAAGATCAATGTTTCAGAATAGAATCACATGGATGTGTGTTTGCTTTACTGTCAAGAGGATTATGAAAACTGACAGTCAATTATCAAATTATTAGATGCCTGCTGTTAGCCAGAACCAACACAGGAGGTTTGTGTACAATACAATGGCCAATTAAAGGCTCATCACATTCTCCCTAATTGGGTGTGACAGTGGTTTGCCAAATGAATGATAATCTAACACATACAAAACACTAAGTCTAGAGATAATGCATATACTAACACTAACAAAAAGAGATGGAAGAAAGGTACAGAAGAAGGAAGCTGACTGGTATGGCCTGTTTGTCTTGAACAGCTCTCTTATAAATGACCATATTGCTTTTCTGTTACCAAATTGCTTTCATCTATGAGGATTCAAAACACAGGTCTGGAAGAGGTCCTGAGGATACATGTCCTAGAAGCATGGTCTTAAATCAACAGCCTGCTACAAGTCCATCATGTTCTCTCAGCTGGAACTAAAATGACATCCTAGGTGTACATTATGATCATTTACAAATGATCATAATGTGTTACAATATAATCAACAGGATCCAGATATTTGGACCCACATGTCACCAAGTAAAGTTCCTGGAAGAGGTAATGACCACACAATAAGCATCTAAAAAGCAACAAGGTCGCAGCTTTACAATTCATCAGAAAAGCAGTATATTTTCTGACCAGCCTTTAGAAAATTTCATCCACCAAAATCTCTACCCCTTTTCCCTGCTTTATTTCTCTTTGTAAAACTTAGTATCATTTAGCCTTGGTGGGGTGGCCCAGTTAGTTGGAGTATCATCCCATGTGCCAAAAATGTTGTGGGTTCAATTCCCAGTTGGAGCATATACTGGAAGCAATGGATTGATGTCTCTCTTTCCCTTCCTCTCTCTCTCTAAAAAAAAAAAAATCAATAAGCATATATTTGGGTGATGATTTAAAGAATAACAAAACTCCGCACCGTCTAATAAGTTATATAATTTAATTATTTATTTTGTTAACTACTCCCAACCCGCCCCCCCCAGAAAGGAAATTACATAAATATAGGGAATTTTGTCCATTTTGTTCAGCTCAGCAAATGGTTATTGAATTAATTGACAGTCTTCGCACACAACTGGGTGTGGGCTTAGTATTGAAAAAACAGTGCTAAACTAATTTGGGCAAAGGGAGAGAGAAGAAAGGAGAAATAATTAAGTCAGTGATAGAAAAGAATTAGTCAGGCATCCAAGCTGTTCATGAGTTTCCAACCCTTGTCCTACATTTTTATCTACTGGTTTTTGTTTTTATAAATATATATATTTTTTAATTGGTTTCAGAGAGGTAGGGAAAGGGAGAAATAGAAATATCAATGATGTGAGAGAATCATTGATCGGCTGCCTCCTGCACACCTCCTACTGGGGATTGAGCCTGCAAACCGTGCGTGTGCCCTTGATCAGAATCGAACCCAAGACCCTTCAGTCCACAGGCTGATGCTCTATCCCCTGAGCCAAACTGGGTAGGGCATCTACTGTTTTCTTGATACCATATCTCCTCATAGTATTCACACTTTCATTTTTAGCCAACAGTCCTAGAAAAAGGAACTCTGTGCCCTGTAGGGAAATCAGTGTATGCTTCTATTCATCCTCCCTTTATCAGTAGGAATCACATCACATAAAATTATGCCATGTTAGAGTCCCTAGAATATAACACAGTAACTCTCCTGCTGGTATTAACATGTTAATCAATCAATTTAAAGGCTTTGAGAACCTATACCCCATAAGGCTGTTCTTTCCCTATCTTCTCCCTAGCCCTTTTCTTAAACCTCTCACCAACTTGAATAGCATAACTGAGAATCCAGATGAAAATAGGCAACTGCTCATAATTCTTCATTGAAGTATGTTTATTTGGACATACACTCACTGCGCATATGTATTCTGAATATTATTAAACTACATATTTATTTGGTTGTGCCATTCTTTCCTCTTTTTTGAGTTTCATTTTAAACGACCCAACAACTATAACACAAATAAAACAAACACACAAAATAAAACATCTGGTACCCCCAGGAAATTAAATGCTAAAATGCTATGTTAATTCAACCAACAAATAGAGACTTTAAATGTGAAAAAGTTAAGAAAAATCAAATTTATGCTTCCCACTGTCTCCATAACAGCTAGGCTGCATATGTAAATGTTTTAAGACATAAATATAAGGTCACAGGCAGGGTCTAGAGAATTAAGTAGGCCACTTGGAAATCAGTGCTGCCTTTGATTCAGCATGTCACCATGATCAAATAGTATCAACATTAGGGTCTCTGTCTTTCTTTCTAAGTATTTGTAGAAGTTAACCCTTTTGTCCAACAGATTTACAGTTAAAATACTTGTTATTTTATGTTAAAATCATTTCCTATATAATTCAATGAAAATCCTGCATTGGACATTAAAATAAAAGAACTTTGGACAGATGACAGAAAAACTCTCAGACTTTACTTCCAGGAAGCCATAAGTATTTTTCCAAGTCTCTGTTCTCCTTTGGGTTCTTTAAGGGAAAGTGAGACAGAGCCTAGAGAGGGGCAAGGTTTCCAGAGGGTTTGGATTGCACTTGAGTGGCTTCCAGTCCTCCCATATGCTCACAGCCTCATGTCTGCTCTCTCATCATTGTTTCTCTATACTTCACCCTACTTTGAACAAGAGCTCATCTTCAAGAAATATTTTTATCACTTCATGATATGAGTTGAATTGTATCCTCCCTCCAAGATTCATATATTGAAATCCTAATCCCAAAATGTGACCTTATTTAGAGTTATAATCATTATTAAGATAATCAAGATAAAATAAAGTCATGAGGCTGGACCCTATTTCAATTTGACTGGTGTCCTTATACTGGGACATAGCATGAACACGGGGAAAACCATGTGAATATCAGTATCAGGGTGATGTGTCTACAAACCAAAGTTACCAGCAAACTACCACAAGAGGAGAAAGCATGGACTAGATTCCTTTTCACAGTCCTCAGGAGGAGCAAATCCTGATGATACCTTGATCTCTGACTTCTAGCCTCCAGAACAACAAATGACTTTTGTTTAAGCCACCCACTTTGTGATGTTTTGTCACAGCAGCTCTCACAAGCTAATACATTTCATCATTACTTATAATACACCGGTTGGCTCTTAGTAAAAATTCAGATTCTCTGGCCTAGGCTAAATGGTTTCCATAACTGGATTTATTTAATCTTCTTATGAGAGCATTCTGACCAATCCCCCCACCAAATTCTAACAACCTCAACTTTTCCCAGTCTATTCAATGCCCTATGAAAGTGTGCCAATGTATGTACTATTACTCTACCTGTCCCTTTCCTTTCTTGACCTGGCACAGTCTTAACACAACTTTCAGAATCCAGATCAAATGCCACCCCTCTGAGAAATATCCAGTTTATCAGTCACTAAGACATCATAAACACTGGCCAGTTTCTCAGTGGTTAGAGCATCCTCGGACCAAAGAGTCTTGGGGTTCGATTCCTGGTCAAAGGCACGTACCTCAGCTACAGGTTTTCCCTAGCCCCAGTAAGGGCACATGTGAGAGACTACTAAAGGATGTGTCTCTCTCATGTCAATGTTTCTCACTCATTCTCTCTTGTCCTCCTCCAGTCCATCCGCTCGCTCTAGAAATCAATGGAAAAAATATCTTTGGGTGAGGATTAAAAAACAACAACAAAAAACACAGTGTGGAGCAGTACAACCAGCCCTGTACTCTGTAACTGAATAAACAATATAAAATGGCATAGGCTGACTTCTCTCTCTCTCTCTCTCTCTCTCTCTCTCTCTCTCTCTCTCTCTCTCTCCATATATATATTTTTTAATCCTCACCCAAATATATTTAATATAAAATTACAAATACTTATACAATGAGAGTTAATTTTCTGTGTAAACTTGACTGAGTTAGGGATACCCAGGTATTTAGTTAGACATTATTCTGGGTGTGTCTGTGTGAGGGTTTCTGCATGAGATGAACATTAGAATTGGTAGACATACTAAAGCAGACTGCCCTCCCTCCCCAATCAGTTCAGGGCCTGAATTGAGCAAGAGGCTGAGCAAGAGCGAATGCGCTGCCTCTGCCTGACCATGTTGAGCTGAGACACTGGTCTCCTCTTGCCTTTGGACCCAGACTGGAGCTTTCACCATTGGCTCCCCTGGGTCTCAGGCCTTCGGACAGCAGATCATGGGACTTCTCAGCCTCCATAATCACACAAACCAATTCCTTATAGTAAATTCCCAGATACAGATGTAGATATATAAAGATGTATCTTCTATTTCTTCTGTTTTTCACTAGAACCCTAATATACACACCAAACTCAAAATAGTGATTTCCTTGGGGCTTTGGAAGAAAAGGACCTGGTTGAAGGGGAAACACATAAGGAGACATGAACTTCATATATTTTCTGGAGAAGAAAAATATATGTGTTTTACAATTTATAAAAGACTGAAAAAAAAGGATGACAAATTGATAGCAGTGGTTGATTCTGACTAATGAGACTATATTTGAAACTACTATCTGCTTTATATTTTTGTGAATTTTTTTAAAAGAAAAAAGAAGTGAAAAAGTAAGTCCAGTCCCTGAAGCTGGAGGAAACAAAGAAAGGATGTTTAGTGTTAAAATGAAGACAATAGGCCCAAAATGGAGTTGCTTATGCTAAGCCCCATATCACCAAACAAAGGCCTAATTACAGTTTCATCCCTGCCAGAAATGGAATCTTAAGTCAGTCAATCAAGAATCACCTGATCAGCACTAGTTAGTGGTCTGGCTGAGAGGTCCTGCCATCCCCTAAAGAAAGGTAACCAATCTACTTTTGTCTAGTATAACCTCCTTGTTCCTTTTCCCTTATGCTTATGAAAGACTTTCATTTTGTATAGCTCCTTGGAGATCTTTCCTGACTGCTAGGTGGCATGTTGCCTAATTCGAATCAATGTTTGCTAAAATAAAACTCTTAAAATATACATCAGTTTACTATCTTTCAACATTAAGAAGTCAGCAGGAGCCTGGCTGGCATGGCTCAATGATTGAGTGTTGACCTATGTATGAACCAGGAGGTCAGGATTCAATTCCTAGGTGGCAGGCTCAATCCCCATTCTTTCTGATCATTGTTTCTCTAACCCTTTTCCTTCCTTTCTGAAATCAATAAAAATATTTTATTTTTAAAAATTGTGTTTTTTTAAATAAGGTATTTTTATATTTAAAAATATAAAGAAACATTGATCGGCTGCCGGGCATGTGCCCTTGATCTGAATGGAACCCAGTCTGAAGGCTGATGCTCTATCCACTGAACAAAACTAGGGCTAAAAAAAAATTGTTTTATTTGGGTCTTTAATGGTAAGATTTTAGGAGTCCCTCGTTCATAAGCAAACATAAATATGTTATGAAACTTGAAAACAGTGCCTTACTTTTCCTCTTTCCATCTACTTGTATTCAGACATGACACAACTTCCTTGTGACGGGTCACTTTGTCACCATGAAAATGCCTATACTGACGTGGCAAAATATCTTTTAAACAATATTTCCTACCGGCTCTGGACTGCAAGAAGAATGTTTTGTTAATATTAAAAATGGTAGAATAATCATCAATTCATTGTTTGCCTAACCTTACCTTTAAAGGATAACTGCATTTGGGCGTCTTTTCTTTCTAGAATGTGTAAATCTTCAACAAAAAGAATTCAGTGTGTGGAAGCTGGGAGTTTAATTTGTCATTCAAACCAGAATCTATTCAGTAGAAACAAAACCAAATGCAAATGTACATCCTTGGTTGAATGCACCAACAGTCTGCTTCCTCATTTATCATGAAATAGAAAGATAAACTCTGTTAAAATTCACCTAAATGATCACCTAGTTCTCCCTTCCCCGTTTAAGAAATGCGTATTATACAAATTATTGCCTGCAAGGGAGTAATTCGAGGTTGTTCACCTCAGAATTATTGCTGCCAATTGCTATTATGGTAAAACCAATTTTCCCTGCAAGAATTCACAAAACCCAGAGTCTCAGTGTTTATGTTTTGTGTTTTACATTTTTCTCTCACACGGAAAAAAGTACCTGAATAGAGACAGCGAAATAAAACACAAGAGTATTACAAACCCTTTGATTACTCTAATTACATCTAAAAGGAAAACAAGACCCCTCTCTTGGTACCTGAGGTATGAATAATTAACGGGAAAGGAAGAAAGATAGAAAAGCTATAAGCCATTGTCAACTGTTCTGCAAGCATGGGGTGCCCTGAAAATATTAGTCATTATTTCTCCCCAACCCCTGAAGAGCAAACCTCCTGCCCTCTCTTTTGCTCCTGGTCTTATAACTCCTTGTGGAGTTGTTTTCAAAGGAATTAATACCATTGGTGGGGGTTGAGCCAGTCAGGAAGAAATTCCTGGAAACTTTGTCATTATGTTGTATTTGGAAAAAGAGTGAATTATGAATGTTCACTGTCTTAAGGGCAGTCACAGAGAAAACTGGAGCTTTGCAAATGTTTTAATTACAGTTTCCCTCACTGAACTGAACCCATGGAGCATAATGAAAGAAAGAAAGGGTGTGGGTGTGGAGGGAGGAAGCAGGGAAGGGGAACTGGCAGGAGATTTCTTTCAGCCTGGCCCCTGCAGGAACCAGCTGCTTGCTGCTCCAAGCAATGAAAATCTGTGCATGTAATTAATTCCAGCCATCAAAAGCCCGCCTTGCTTTTGCAGGTAAAGGGGAAGCACAGCTCCTGACAGGAACCCTTGAAGATACCCAATAGCCAGTGGCTAAACCAAGCAATTAAAACATTATGGACGTTTTGCTAAATAAATGAGCACACTTCAGTAGTGACAAAGAGGATTTCCAAACAGCTCCCTACTTATTTATTTGCTTGTGTGTTTCACCTCAGGACAGTGAATGCTCAGTGGTGGAGCTGGGGTCTCTGGGTGAGGTGTGATAGATTAGCTCAGGTAAACTGAAACAGCAGCTATTATTCTTCCTGCCCACTCGGGTGCCAGGCTCTCTGTGCTGGTACATGGACATGAGGGGAGGAGAAGAAGCATTCCTCATTCTTTTCTTAAGGTGATGGGTGCGTTGGGACAAGGACATCCACTACTTATGTATAACCCAGTTTGGTTGGCAAAGAGACATAGCGGGTAATTCTTGATGCCACAGATCTTGTCATGGGGGTTAGATATCCCCCAGAAAGTAGGCTGGGCCAGCTTCCACAATGCAGATTGTTCTTTAGTCGATATCATCATTGCACAGTGTTCCAGGTCAGCTTGAATAAAAACCAAACTGCCAAGCATGGTCTCCCTTGTAAGGCTCATCTTGAACCTGGCTCCCTGGCACTAGCCTTTCTGGCTTCATTCACCCCGTACCCCATCACACCCTCTCATGTCACAGGTGTTTTGCACCCTCTGCTCTCTGTGGCTGTGAGGGTCTTTCTTCCCTTTCCTAGTGAACACTACTCATCCTTCCTATATCTGACCATAGCAATTTCCTCAGACACGCTCTTCCTGACCTTTCCAATTCCATCAAATCTTTGAGTGGAAGAGTGCTAAGTTCTTCCATGTTGTGGCCTTTATCACTGCTGCAACTGTGCTTGTGTTTGTGAGAGTATTTGATCAATGTGCATCTCTCCCTCTAGAACAGGAACTGCCCAAGACCAACAATGGTGTCTCTTTTTACTCACCAGTATGTCCCCAGGGCTGAGCACATATAAGACACTTCATAAATTCTTATTGAAGGTATAAATCAATTAGGGAGCTTCTCCAGGTTGCATATCATTTGTAATTTTCTCATCTCTGAAAGTAGAGTCAGCTGGACATGGAGGCCACTGAGTAGATTTCTGGTAATCCATCATTGGACACTGTACATAACCTAATCTTTTTGACTATGCATGTCAAGTAAGAGAAGCCATCTTACCACTCATCAAATTGAGATGGGGATGGAAAATTGGCACCCTGACATGTGTCTGATTTCCACATGCATGTAATGAGCATGGGCCACGGGGAAGGGGCTGTGCTAGCTGGAGATGCAGAAGCAGAAGACAGAGCACTTATCCTCAAGGAGCATTCAGGTAGATGGTCCAGCAGAAAAATAAGCTTACATGCAATGAAATGACTGTTCCTCCAGCCAGAGTCTGCTGTTGAACCCCTTGTTCTTGTTTTAAGGCTATGCTGCTTTCACTCTTGAGAACCCACTGAAAACTCTGTCCTCCAATAAAACTTTGTATAGGGCTTTGATCCACCTCAGAAGTACACCAGTAGGGCCCTGGCCAGAATTCAAAATCCCTGGTTCCATAGAGTTGAGCGCATATTTCAGATTTGTGGGGTATGCATTTAACTGTCTCAGCAGCAAGGGAGCTGGTCCCCAAGGTGAAATCTATCAGTTCACTGAAGAATAATTCCTATTTAACCTCTGTGTTTCCCAAAACCTACTGCAAGCTGAGGGCAGAGATAAGTGAAATAGGTTTAGTTGTACTTGTATGGAAACTGGGGGAAGTACACAAAAGTGTTGTCTGACTTGAGAGACAGAATTCAAAATAACAAAGGCCCTGGCATTGGCTCTTCCTCTGTATCTCAACAGAACTAAGTTAATTACTCCCATTCTTGTTATTCCTACTCCTCCTCATATTAGCTACTGCATAGTAGAAGTTATAAGATTTGATACGAATGAAAAAGCAAAGGACTTGTATGTATGCATATAAGCCTAAGCAATGGACACAGACACCAGAAGGGGGAGGGCACAGGTGAGGGGCAATGGGGGTTAGATAAGGACACATATGTAATACATTAATCAATAAAGAAAAAAAGAAAGAATGAAACAAAAGGAAGGTTGGCTTGTGACATGAGTCAGAAAGGCCAAAAGCTGCCTTGAAAGGGAAGCTTCTTGTGGCTAAAATGAAATGAAAACAGATAACTGGAGACCTTATTCAGACCAACCCAGAAGCAGAACAGGTACCTTCCTAGAGGTTTAGATTCAAATAAAGCCTACAGACAGCCTTCCTGTCATAGTAATGCCTTCGTTTTTTGATCCACTAGAGATATGATGAAGGCATTCAAGATGATGCTACAAAAGGAGGTTGAGAAGCACAAATGAGAAATATCATCCATTTTATAATTTTCTTTGGGGTCCATCCTGAGAGACTCACCTTGGTGTAACCAGAACTTTTTCATGACAATTGTGACAAGACCACAGTAACTGGCTGTGGATTCTCATATTTAGAATGAAAGAATCTTGGAATCAGATAGAAGTTCCACCTAATACAAAACTCATTTTTCTAACATCTAAGAAAAACAGTTATCTTTCTCTCAACAAATATGTCCTTTCCTGAACCCTTTTATTTCTCGCCCAAATCTGTGTTCCTATTGCCCATTGATGCACCTGCCAGTTAGCTGTTGCTTAACTTTTCTTCCCTTTAAGCTTCTGCTGCATCTGGCTGGTCATTCTCCAATGCTGGGGCAACCCAGACCCTCCGTTCTCACCTTCCTATTCCTGGGCTCCCTGATTCTGCTAGAGAAATGCTCACAGCTGTTCTGATCATTACTCCTTAATGGTTTCCAACTCCAGTGTGAACCTCAATAATCCTTTATTCACCCCTATTAAATTCCCTAAGGCAGCTGTTCCAAACTTACTATTTTTTTTCCAGCCCACACCTCTCTACTAACCCCTTCCTTCATCTCCTACTTTAGAGAAAATGTGGACTCATCAGGCATAAGCTCCCTCAATTTTCCTCTCTATTTACCTTCAAAGATTTAGACATTTACCTGTCTGAAAGAAAGAAAATTCTCTATTGCTCTAATTCTGATCTCTCCATTTTATGCCTCATTCCATACCTTGCTTCATCAACTATCAATCACTCTCCTCATCTCAATATTAATTCTACTCCATTAGGAAAAAATGTACAATCTTTCTTTAACCTTGCCTCATCCTTAGAACATGACTGCCTCTCTCCTTCCCTTTATTGCCAAATTCTCTCTATTCCACTCCCTTCTTCTCTTTCTAAAAATTAATTAATTAAAATAAATTAATTAAATAAAAATAAAAACAAAAAACATAACATAAATATCCAATATTTTATTTTCATTTAGAAACTATATAAATCTGGAAACATAGAGCTAACATCTCTTCCTATACGGTAACAATTAATTAGAGCTGAGCAGCAGGAGAGACTTATGGAAAAATAATTTACTTTCCAATTTCCACAGTCTCCACTATTCCTTATGTCTATGCCTTGTCCATTTCACCTGTTTATGTTACCTGCTTATCTGCTATAGACATTTGCTTTGATGATCCTTACTTATACTGAAAACTCCCCAATATATTCCTCCAGCCCTATTTTCTAAGCTCTACACTTACATTTCCAAGTGTTCCCTGGGCAACTCCAAGGCAGAATTAATTTCCATAGCTCTTTGTTCATATCAATAATATGTACCTCACTGATTTTAATTAGCTGTTAATTATCTTCAGGACCTCATTCTCCTTTAGGTTAGGTTCAGTGACTTCTGCATTGTTATCCAGTCTATAGTGCATACTAAGCATTTAAACATATGTATTGAATTAAAATAAAATGCTTGGACATATTCAATAATGCATGGTAAACACAGGCTTTCAATTTTTGGACCACCCTACAGTACTGAAGTTAAAATATGTTTCCCAGTTACTTTCTCCCATAAGTCCTTATTATGCCCTTCGTAAATGCACAAATAAATGATCCCCCTTTTCCACAGGACAGTCCTCCAAATACTTTTTAATCTGTTAGCTACTCATATGTTTACAGTTATCTGTCTATTTAAAATCTTTCATATCTGTGCTCTTCTATCTATTTGTACTGTCATGACATTAAGACCACAATCATTTCTCATAAAAACCATCATTCTCCCCTCAACTCCACACTCATTCTCCACATTGAAGTCAAATCATACTTTACTACTGTCTTAAGTGCTTCACTTCTCTAGTGTCAAGATATAGAACAAACTTCTTAACATTGCAAAGCACTTCATGCTCTGCTCCCTGCTCACCTCTCTAGCATTGTGTCTTAGTTCTCCCTAAACTGAGCCCTATGCTCGCCTCCTTAAATGGCCTGCAAGTCCCTAGATTTGCCTGCTCTTCTCTAAGGTCTTATACATGTTGCTCATTTAGCCTAGAATGCACCCAATGCCAGCCTACTGCTCCCTACCTAAAATTGATTTATTTAGGACCCAGTTATCATTTCCTGGACTAGGTATGATGTATTCCCATAGCATCCTTTCTTTTTTCCTATGAGGTAAGAATGTTAACATATATACTGCTCTATCTCTCCCAGTGTGCTGTGCAATTTTTCAGGCCTGTCATATTGTGCATGAGAAATGTACATAGATTTAATTAAATCATCTTGAATGTTTTCCTCTCTTCATTTGCCAATGTTTCTCTTAAAATGTGATAAAGGCATAACTAGTTTCAGTGTGCTTCACTTTATTATGCTTCACAGACATTGTGTTTTTGTGGGGTTTTTTTTTGTTTTTTTCTTTTTACAAATTGAAGGTTAACCCTCCACCAGCAAACAGATTAGGATTCACTTTATTGTGATGCTCGCTCCATTGTGCTGGTCTGGAATCAAACCCGCAATATCTCTGAGTTATGCCTGCATTCAGATCTTAACAGAATTCCCCCAATGTGTTTAGATTCGTGCAGGGTACAATAAAGTAATTACATCATTTGCTCAACCACTACCCAAGCCAAGATTGTTTTAGTTCCAATTTCTTCACTTGTAGAGTAGGAATAATATTAACTTCTTTAAAGCTTTTCTAAGGACTATGTAAGAAGATATATACAGCAGCTAGCCCAATCTTGGCAAACGGTAGAAGCTCAATGAATAACAACTATTATTATAATGGAGTACAGCATTATCATGATCCACCTATCTTGGAATCCTATAAAAAGCATCTTCTTATGAATAAGAGAGAAAATGAAAAGATCATAAAGTTATGTTTTGGTGGAATGGAATCACAGGGGCAGCTGATGTGCAAGCTGTCTCTATATGAAGGAATAGAAACAGAGGGGCCCAGAGCAGTCACAGTGGTGGGCAGAGGGTGGTGGAATCCCATAAACTAATGCAACATGATGCATTTGGGGATGGTTGTTAGCAACATCTGCAGCTCACAAGCCATACAAGCTATACTTACATACAATATCCACTTCAACTGAATCCTGTAGCTCACAAAAGGTAATCACAACATCTTTTTACATTCCTGGCAAATACCATATTGTCCTCAATAGCCTTTGGCAAAAAGGAGACTCCTTCATAAAGGGACTATTAGTGTTATTTTTGTACCAACCCAAACTGTTGTCAGATGTCCATGGATACAGCAACTAAAGAGATATAAGCTCCTAATACAAAAGCAGAGGGTACCCAAAAGAAAATTAGTAAATGGTATTGGCCCTAATTCCAAGTGTTCAGAGTAAATTTTCCATGTTACACACACAAAATCCCCAGTTTGTCTCTTCTATTGAGGTTTCCTCAGTCGGGGCATTTCCAGTGGTGTATTCAGACCAGGAAGCCTGATGGAGTAAAACTCCTTGCATAGAGCCTAAATCCCCCATGGGACAAATTTGAGTGACAAGTTCTCACTAGCTCAAAAATCCTTTAAAAAAAAATCCTGTTGTAGGGAATGGAGGCTGTAAGTGCCATGAAGTGGGAGATGGCCATCAAGGAGGATCTAGAATCTCATAGCACACAGAGCCTGCCAGTCATCCAAGGTCAAGCCTCTTTCACCTCTTGCATGGAAAATGGCAAGAGCCACCAACTCTTGTGTCATGACAGAAAGACTGATATTTTTAAAATCTCAACTAAATTAGGTAACTTCTTTTGTTTAAAATCTTTCAATGACTTTACATTCCAGTCTTGACATGTAAGACCCTATAGTTCCACCCCTGCTCCCTACCATCCAAACCTCACATATGTTTCCACTTCTACCATAAGCTTTCAGCCCACTGGCCTTTCCATTGTTTTAACTGTCCAAGCCTCTATCTCTCTCCCACCCTTTTTCCTAGGACCATCATGCTTCTCCTTTCTCTCCTAGGAGAACTGTTAGGGTCCTGCTCTACCATGAACAAAATGCATACATGCACACAACACACAAAATATTCACACTTATAGATTTAATACACACGCAAAACACATTCAACACACACATAAAATACACACAACACTCACATACAAAACCATACATACAGCTCGGCCAGTGTGCTCAGTGGTTGAGCATCAACCTATGAACCAGGAGGTCATGGTTTCATTCCTGGTCAGGGCATATGCCCAAGTTGTATGCTTGATTCCCCAGTGGGGGGCATGCAAGAAGCAGCCGATCAATTATTCTCTCTCATCATTGATGTTTCTATCTCTCTTTCCCTCTCCCTTCCTCTCTGAAATAAAAAAAAATATATATATGTATTTAAAAAATAAAAACCATGCCAAAACTGGTTTGGCTCAGTGGATAGAGCATCGGCCTGCGGACTGAAAGGTCCCAGGTTCGATTCCGGTCAAGGGCATGTACCTTGGTTTCGGGCACATCCCCAGTAGGGGGTGTGAAGGAGGCAGCTGGTCGATGTTTCTCTCTCATTGATGTTTCTAGCTTTCTATTCCTCTCCCTTCCTCTCTGTAAAAAATAAATATATTAAAAAACCCTACATAATAAAATAGTAATATGCAAATTGACTTGCCTTCGCTATGCCCAAGTCACACCCACCAGCTAAAAGCCACACCCACCAGTCAATCAGGGCGAGTATGCAAATTACCCAACAAAGATGACAGTTAATTTGCATATGCTGAGGGAGGGAGGAGTGAAGACTGAAGACAACTTAGAAGGAAGAGGGAGGAAAAGCAGAAAGCAAGGTGGCTGCCAGAGGGAAAGCCCGGGCAGGGTGGAGCAGGGTGGGGCAGGGCGGGGCAGGGCGGGCGGCAGCGGCAGTGCACGCAGCCACAGCGGCCACTTGCAGGATTCTTCCTGCAAATGGGCTACCAGTAATAATAATAAAAAAATAAAATAAAATAAAAACCATAAATACATACCCACACTCATTTCACCTGCAAGGTTTTTTCTCATCTTTCAAGTTTTCAGCTTTAATGACCTTTTTTTGAGAATACTTTCTGATCATCTAATATAAAGTAGATAACCCCTAGTATTCAATGCATTACAGCACCTGGATAAAATCAAAGACTCTGGTGGCAGACATCCAGGTTCAAATCCCAGCTCTGTCACTTCCTACCTTTATCACCTGGATCTATTACCTGTTCTTCAGTCTCCTCATCTCTAAAATTAGATCATAGTAGCATGTGTCTTATGACTTAACATACATGAAGCCTTAAAACTACAGATGATGTGTATTAAGTATCGGGTAGATATTAGCTCATGCTCCCAGTGAACCTCATTGCTTCAATTTCATATCCACAGGTACAGTAGATGTAATCCACATGAGAATAGCCTCCTTCTTTGTTGTCTTCATTCACAGATGTCTAGTGCTAGCACAGGAACAGGCATGTGGTGGCAACATGACTAGTCTTGAATGAATGGATAATTTCATTAAATAGTTTATGAGTGAAATGTGAAAGAAAAGAAATAGAGACTTAGTGTTTTCTGATAGAGTAAGATGCATTAGACCCTCCTCTCTTTTTTTAGCTACCTGATAAATTCCATCTGTCTCTGTGCATCCCTGTTAGGTAAGCACATTCATATCCACTCAAGAAATGGCATCAGGAAGTGGGCACCAATGCACACAAGGAGGTCCAGAAAACACTGCACATGTGGGCTCTAAACAGGCAGCTCTAATCCCTAATGAGCAGGGAAGGGGGTTCTCTCTGGTCTAATGGATTTTCCATCTTGATTGGAAAAGTGGCATTTACTTAGGATAATTACTCACAAGATTATAGTCCATGAGACAAGACTTTGGGAGAAGAGCCCTTTTTGCATCTTAAAGCCCTGCACCCTCTGGCAGTGAGGACACTCCATTCAAGGTGGGAGAGCTCATAGTTAGACAGGGGACACAGGTTCAGGCCAACTTTGCTGTCTCAACCAACCCATAAGGACATGATCTTGTGTAGAAGGTAGCCCACCACTCTTTACAAGCCAAGAGTAACTACAAGAGAGTATGGAGTTTATAAGTGAGAATTCACAAGTCTCAGGTCTTCTGGGAAGCCGGTACTTTGAAAAATCATCCTTACTTCTTTGTAACAACATAAATTATGAGTTTCCTAGCCTAAGGCTTATCTGAAATTTCAGCCTAGAAATTATTTCCTCCCCTTACCCAGGATCAGGATTCCCTAGAAACACATCTCATGATTTTAAAGTTCCAATAAAAGTACAGAGTTCACTTTGGATGAGTTGAATCCAAGTTCTTCAAAAAGCCTTAGAGCCACCACTAGCACTTATTTTCAACAGCTCTACCCCAGGGATAGGTATATCGCAGCTATTCCTATATCTCTATTTGAACCAGTTTTTTTTTTTTCCTAACTTAAAAAGTGTGTTCCTCAAAAACAAAATCCCCACACTGTCTTATAGAGCATTAAAAATTAACTTAAAAATTGTGACTAAACACAAATCAAAAACAAAACATTTTAGGGGAGAAAAACTCCTTTTTTTACCCCAATCACAAACTACCAATGGGAACGCTGACTCTGCTTGCCTGCTGTAAACTTTTCCACTCCAGCTAGGGAAGATGCAAGTCTTAGGTCAAGTTCAAAATTGATTCTGCAGCCCTGCTTTGTTATTGAAACAAGCATTCCTCCCCATCTCCTCCAGATGCTAACCCCTCCCCAGAGATGCCATCCCTCCCATCCCTGCCCTTCCTTTCGAATTACTAATTTAAACCAAAAAAATGTGTCAGGTTACACTGAACAGGAGACCTTGGAGAAAAGCCTGTCCTTGCTGAAACCAGTTTGATGGCAGCTCCATAAAAATAAAGGTGGTCTAGAGAGGCTTTCCGGCTCAGAAATAGCCAAGCATAAATGTTTCTCCAATGACCTTTTATTTAACACAGACTCTGTTTAGTATCTCATCAATTAAAGTTGGACTGAACTAATGCCATTTTATTACAACCATCCTGCAGTCCTCCAAGGGAGGAGCCTCCAGGGCCAGGCCATTCAGGTTCACATTTCCCCCAACGCTGTGGCCATGGCTCCTTCCTTTAGCACTGCACACCTCAGTTTCTTCATTTGTAATACAGCAGATAATAACTTTCTCACTGAGTTGTGAAAATTCAAGTGAAATAAACCATTTTGCACAGTGACAATTGTCCATTCAATATCAATTGTTATCCACTTTCATTAGTTGCTCATAAGCTTGCTTCCTTGAGACTGTTCTTTCAAAGGAGGCAACTCTTTAGCCCCTCCCATACAGAGAGGAATCTGGTCAGAGCTGTGTGGCTGCTGAAACCAACATTCTACATCTCCACTCTGGCTGCATCACTTGCACACTGCAAGATTTGGGGGAGGTTTTTAACCTTCCCAGGCTTCAGCTTCTGCAACTATAAAACGGAGGGGTAATAACAGTATCCCCAATAGTATTGTATCACAGTAGGATATTGTGAGAATTAAATAAATTCATGTAAAACATTCAAAAGAGTCCTGGGCATAGAGTGCTTAACTCTACAACTGTCCATTATTCTTAGACTCCTTTGCAATGAGAGAGAATTTTCATATTATTTAATACCCGATGCCCAAATGAGGCAATGCATTTAAATGCTTCTGTTATGTAAAAACTGGAGACATTAAGAAAGAAGGAAATCTCTTATGTGATCTGGAACACATAGACTGCAGAGGCAAGGGCTCAGGGCTGGCTATAGAGGATCTGGGAGAGAATAGCTATGTGACCTTGAACATGTGGCTTCACTGATCTGAGTTTCAATTAAGTCAATAATAAAATAATTGAGCTACAACCCAGCCTTGAAATCTATGAATGAATGCATGATATTCTTTTGTAGATGTCCTTGTGGATATTTTCAAGACAGGTGGTTACTACTGCCTATCAGATCCTTGTCTAATCCAGGTCCATTTCTTCTCTTTCCTTGTCACTGCTCTTAGCAGACCCACATGCTGAGGGCAGTGCGGCACATCCTCCAAGTGTGGACTAGGGTTTTGTGTTTCACCCACTGTGCTGCTATCAATCTGACAGAGGAGTGGAGATGCATCAAGTCTTGATTCCAGTGTTTGCACTGACATTGATTTGATGTGTGACTACAAGAATATCATTTTAATTGGTGCCATCACCTCTCTTTTTCACAGGACATTACCGTTTATGATGATGTTAATGAATTAGAGTTTATAATGTGCTCAGAAAAATCTGTATGAAGAGTCCAACTCAGGTGGAAAGGGCCATCAATTCTCCTCTACAAGTGAAAACACAGAACATGACAGGGACAAGAAAGCCAAAGGCCAGAAGCCCTGAAGTAAAGGGCAGTTGTGAGAGATCCCCCTGGAAAGGTTTAACAAGGGAATAATTTATCTGGAGGAGAAGGTGCACACTTTAGAGAGATTCGGATAATTAATTAAGGGGCTTTTGTTTACAGTTACAATACTGGCATTCCTATTTCTGTATTCTCTGGATGATGGTCAGTGGCAGAGAAGTAAGTCTGATAGAAGAAATAAATATAATAAACAATTGGGCTTAGAGAGACTCTGCTAGTATCAATAATAATTCAAATATATATAGTGGTACAATTACATAACACAGAAAAACATGTGATTTTAAGTATACCATTGGATAAGTTTTAACAAAGCAGTTTATCCATGAAACCAAAACTCCCATTAGAATAGAGAACATTGCTACACAACCCCAGAAAGCTCTCTCATGGCCCTTCTTGTCAATACCCCCCCCCCATAGGCAATCAATTATCTGATTTCACTTGTTAAAATTAATCCTTACATGAGGACATGTTTTACTGATTTGAGAGAGAGAGGACAGGGGAGAGAGAGAGAGAGAGAGAGAGAGAGAGAGAGAGAGAGAGAGAGAGAGAGAGAGAGAGAGAAACACTGATTGGTTACCTCCCATATGCACCCACATTGGGAATCAACCCTGCAACCTAGGTATATGCCCTGACCAGGGATCAAACCGGCAATGATTTGGTGCACGAGATGACACTCCAAACAACTGAGCCACATCGGCCAGGGCAATATTCTGATTTCAAATATAGATTATTTTTCCCTGTTCAGATATAGATATAGATGATATAGATATAGATTAGATATAGATATAGATATAGATATAGATATAGATATAGATATAGATATAGATATAGATATAGATATAGATAGAGTTTTGTATCTTCCCCCCATACAATATACTGTATTTGTGATGCATACATGTTGTAGCATTTATCCATAATTCATTTTATTAGTATTCCATCATATGAATATATTATATTTTCTTTACCCGCTCTCTTGCTGATTGGCACTTTTCCTGTTTCCAGTTTGAGGCTACTATAAAGCTACTTACTCTTTGCTAATATCAGCTTATAGGCCTTACTCAGAGAAAAAAAATATCCTTGTCAAAACTCATGCACACTTACAAATAGTTAGGCCCTTCCTGCCTCTTGCTCCTTCCATTCATTTTCCTTTGACAAGACCATGATAGTACCAGTTGTGTATCTGGAACTCAAAGCATAGACTACGGCTACTACTGTCACATCTACAAAGAAAAGGGAAGATTCCAGAAACATAGAAAGCTGCTATGTAGCTTTTGCGTTGCTCTGTGGCCTACACTTAGATCAATGGGTGCAAGCATTTCAATAAACCACAGGTGTTCCCTTACACTTAGGGCTAAATAACAAAAGAACTAGCTTTTCTCTGCAGGGCTGGGTGGAGACTCCTCAATTGCAGCAGTGGTCTGACAAAGACCTGGAAGGCTATTTGTCAGGAGAATATGTATTTTTAAATCATATTAGGGGAAAGAGAAATACTCAATAATAACTGTATGTTTCTAGTTCTCAATGTTTCTGATATTGCCTGGACTTCGAGGAAGTTCATTTTGCCCAAAACCAATTGGGGAGATGACTACTGTTTCCTATAAAAGCTGGCAAGTGACACTCCAAAAAGAAACAATTCTGGGATGTGGAAAGGAGGTAGGAGGAAAAGAAAGCTCTAGCATGCTCTAGGATCTCACTACTCAAAACATGGTTGAAAGACCAGGTGACCTCAGCATTACCTGGGGACTCACAAAATATGCAGGTCCTCGGGCCCCACCCAGACCAAAGGAGTCAGAAACAGATCAAGAAGACCCAGGTTATTTCCACACTTGATCATGTCTAAAAAGCACCAGCCAATGATATGCACACTAAGAGGCCCCTGGAGGTAGAAATGGCATCTGTGAAAGGTATGTTCTTATTCTCCAGATGTGTCCTGTAGGAGTGTCACTCCAGGGGGCTCCTTTGTAATTCTTGGAGCATCAGTAAAAGGAAGCAGCCTCTACAGTTTCACATGGGCCACTAAAAAAAGCCTGCTCCCTATGGACCTGTGAGTTGGCAAGGTCTTCTTAGTTGTGTGATGACTTTGCATTGCCAGGCCACTCCACATTGATGACATCCGGTGAGGACATCAGCAGGGACCCTTTTCTCTGCTGGTGTAGGGGAAGAGTGGCCTCTAGGTCCTGAGTCCCCCGCAGTCACTGCAGCACCCCTGGCTAGTCATTTTCATAGGGCATGATTCATGGGGTGCGTGGGAATGCGGGCTTATTCTTTATGGTCCCATCAAACTGTCAGACCTGGGCACACGGGAAGGTGCAGTGCCTAGGATTAGGATTGGTCCTCTCTGTTTACGGCCTGCTCTTGGTCATAAATTTGAAGAGGGAGGGCAGAGTGATTGCCAGTTGTTGAGGAGCTGAATGGGGAGCAGGAGGAGGTGAAGGAAGGAGGGGTGTGGGCAACACCATGAAAAGGGAACATAGAGTCACTGCTCCCTCAAGGTCACTTGGCTTCTGTAGCAAAAAACACACACAGAGAAATGGATTTTCTCATTTCCTACTTTTCTGTGCCATTACAGACACGGTTTTGATAAAGTTCTGGCCAAAAGAAAGCTGCTGTTTTTGTTTTTTAAGATGTCAAGGTCTTTATGAGGAGGCCTAAGCAATGAAGCATAAAATCAGAAGCTGCTTTCAGAGTTTTCTCATTGGTGCTCAGGTTTCAAATCAAGAAAATAATCTGTGCTTTGCTGATGGTGGCTCCAGCAGGAAAGAATTGGAGAAAAAAGCAGGGAATAGTGAGAGCAAGAAACAGAAAAAAATAGAGGAGCTCATCAGAATGTCCTGAATTTGTCCAAAGAAAGTACATGGAACCAGAGAGCTCATGGGACCCTCTGTGGGGGGAAGGAGGTGAGGGATGTACATACTTGTGAGTCAATTTTCTGAGGTTAAAAAATATAGAAAGTGTTTGGTAAAGAAAATATAAATGACTTAATAATAACAAGCATACTCATTTTTCAAAAATGTTATCAGCAATATTAATAATTACAGCAAACATTTATTGAGCCCTCAATAGGTACCAGGAATTGTGTTATGTGCTGTCACTGCTTTATCTCATTTAATCACCACTCGGACAGGATGATAAACATACAATTGTCATTCCTATCATCTTGCAGATAAAGAAAGGGAGACTCAGAACTGCAAAGTCACTTGGCCAAGGTCACAGAGCTAGTTGGTAGCAAATCCTTTACTCAAACTCAGAGGACTTTGGCTCAAAAATATGTGCTTACAACTATTACCTTCATCAACTTCCTATTTCACATTTGGGGACAATCAGACACTCAAAGGTTAAAATATGTATTCTCAAAACATAGAATTATGTCAGAAGTCTGTCTCAAAACAAGGCCTCCCCTGACTGAGTATAATTAGGAGAAAGAAAAATAAATCAGTGGTCCTCTTTCTAAGGGTACAAAATCTAAGGCAGTGGTTTTCAACCAGAAGCAGTTTTAGCCCCTTGGGGACATTTAGTATTCTTAGAGCAGGGTTCCTCAAACTTTTTAAACAGGGGGCCAGTTCACTGTCCCTCAGACCATTGGAGGGCCGGACTATAGTTAAAAAAAAAAAAAAACTATGAACAAATTCCTATGCACACTGCACATATCTTATTTTGAAGTAAAAAAACAAAATGGCAAAAACACCCGCATGTGGTCCACGGGCCGTAGTTTGAGGACACCTGCTCTAGAGGCATTTATTGTCACAGCTGGGGAAGGCTGCTATTGGCATCTAGTGAGTAGAGTCCAGAGATGCTGCTAAACATCTTACAATGTATAGGACAGCCCCACAGTAAAATGATCCAGTTCAAAATGTCACCAGTGCTAAGGTTGAGAAATCCCCATAGTTATGCTGTATTCAGATATGGGCCTTCACTTGTAGCTTTATCTCAGCAAAAATGAATGTCTCTTTCCCACATGCTGTCTATCTGTCTTGCTATGAAAGACAGAGAAGATCTTTTCACTGACACTCCCTAGTACTGGAACTGGCAAGCAAGGCATCCAGGGCACACTCACAAAGCACCACAACATGCACTGCCCCCTCAATAGGCAGCAGTCATCCATAGCCTCACATGAGATCAGCCTGCCCAAGACCAGCATAGTGGGGTTGTCCCAGACCCCAGGTCCCTAGATGTTAGCAGTCAACCTAACTTCATTAAGCCTACTGCCATATCTCCAGAATTCAGGAATAAAAGATGTCCTCAGAAATAAAGGATGTGGGAAAACTGGGTGAGTTATGTCATTTTATATCCCTCAGTTACATGTTTTAGCAGGAATTCTTGCTCTGCTAGGCCTAATAGGATGAAGGGTCATAAAGCAAATTGGCTTCACTCAAGCAAATAGTCACAAACTGAAATCCTTGTTCCTAATCCATATTAATTTACACCCTCCCCCACTTCCTGGCTCATGCCACAGTCTTGCTTTGTTCTCAAATCTACTGGCCACTCCCAGTATCTAAAAGTGATATTTGTGAAGGTTACAGGAAAGTGGTGTTGATGAGAGCAAAGTGAAGAACCACAGAGATTCCAGGAAAAAAGAGGACCCAGAGGAAAATAAATTGTAGGTGCTTATTAACCAATTCACTTGGTAGGGTTTTTGACATAATTATGGTAACTCCCACTATTTCATTTTCTTTCATTCCAATTTCATTGTTTGGCTGCTTGATTCAATACAGAATTATTCTAAAAAATAAATTCTTGATTAACTGTTTTAAGAGGTGGAAAAAATGAAATGGCATTTGTCTGCACTGTATGTTCTGAAGCTTTATAGGGCTGCTCACTGAGCGGAAATAAAAGATTTCTGACTTTGGCCAAACATTCTACCACAGTGATAATTAAGCAAAATCTCACCCCCCAAAAAATCCCTTTGCTGCATTTTTTAACCTTTTCCTCAGCACTAGTCGCTTCCTTTCCAAGACAGCAGGACAAACCATACCAATTTAGGAGAACTCACAATAACCAGATGGCAGAACTTCATTTCTAAAGTAAGTGATTTTAGGTTCTCCGAGCACCAAAGCAAGCTCACCATATCTTTCCTATTCTAATTTTTACACCAACATTAAGAAGAAAAAAGAAAAGGATACTTTCTCTGAAGATAATTTTATATTCCAAAATTAGTCCTCAAGATGACATAATACCATCCTATTTGTTATGTATACATACCCATTTTTATTAAGAAAAGAAACATTATAGTATGAGTTTTGGAGTCAGAGAGAATGAAATTCAAGTCAGTTCTAGCACCCATGAGCCATTCGAACCCTGGATAAATTATTTAGCTAGTCTTAGCCTCATCTATCTCATCTCTAAAAAGGAGATAACAGGAAAACCATGTGTTAAGCATTCACTCAATAACTGTTATTGTGGGTGGGATATAAACTCAGAATTTCAGTGTTTGTTTTTTCCCTTTGCAAAATGACCTCCTCCAGAGCCCTGCCCAAGTTTGCTTACCTTGTTGCCTGCCCAATGGGAAAAGGGTCATCAATCAGTGCAGCCTTATAATTTCACAGATTTTTTAGAGAAAATGGTAGGGATCACATGGAATAGTAGTCACAGAACTGTTTGTAAGTAAGGAAGAGGGACAGGCTCCCAACACAATTGCTTTCCTTTCAAATAGGCAGCTACATCATGAAGAGGGAAGGGTTGTTTTATTAGACAAATGAGAAGGCTCTAGTCCCTTCCCCAAGGATTTCCTCCCTTTCTGTTTCCTCTAGCTATGCTGATCTGTTTCCACAGGTTGTTTTTTTCCCTTCCCTTTGTGGTCCCCCTCCAGGTTATCTTTAACATTTTCCTAGTTGCTACTATTCTTCTAACACTCCCTCCCTTCCCATTATTTTCTGTAAGTATAAATTTGCTAAGTGACAGCACAATTCACCATGACAAAGAACATTCTTAGAGCTGGCTAACCCAGAGTTATTATATAAATATATGCCTAAGCAACCATTACAGCCAAAGGACCAGAATGACCCAGTCGACCAGTCGCTATGACACGCACTGACCACCAGGGGGCAGACACTCAATGCAGGAGCTGCCCCCTCGTGGTCAGTGCGCTCCCATAGCCAACCTCCCATGGCCCCTCCCCCCGGCTGGCTGGCCAACCTCCCGTGGCCCCTCCCTCTGGCCAGCCCACCCCCCATTGGCACCTATCTGGGGGGCCAGCCAGGCAACCTCCTATGGTACCTCCCCCCCCTGCCAGCGGGCCCCCCATAGGCCCTGATTGGGGGGCTGGCCAGCCAACCTCCTGGGGTCCCTCCCCCTGAGCCAGCCAGCCCCCTGATAGGCCTCCATTGCTAGCCAGGCCAAGGGACCCCACCTGTGCACAAATTCGTGCACTGGACCTATAGTTTAATTTATATAAATCTTTGTACTGAAATGATGACCTGTGGTAGCACCTTTGCATTGTGGAAGCAACTGAGGAGTTACTCCTCTTTCCACACTACTTCTATTGCAATGGTTCCCATGGCACCTTTCTGCATAAGCTTAATATTCTAGATAGAAGTGATTCGAACTTTCCTTAGTAGGGCCCTCAAAAATAGCTTAAATTCACATTCATGTATTTTTATAATAATGATCATTTTAAGGACTTCATAACTGTAATTTTGCTATTGTTATGAATCGTAACAGTCACGACCCACAGGTTGAGAACCGCTAGCAGGGTCGCCTAAGACCATCAGAAAACACAGATATTTACATTATGATTCATAACAGTAGCAAAATTACAGTTATGAAGTAGCAACAAAAGTAATTTTATGGTTGGGGGTCACCACAACATGAGGAACTGTATTAAAGGGTCACGGCATTAGAAAGGTTGAGAACCACTGCTCTAAAGGATAGCTGGGTAATGAGACAAAAGTAAACTGGGGAAGGCCAATTGAGATTAACAGGACACTTCTAAGGAGTGACATATGATCTGAGACCTGAAGAAGGAGAATAAAAAGGCAAAAGATCATAGAAAAGGCATTACTTCCAGGGGCTTGGATGAGTCCTGGACTGGTGAAGAAGCTCAGAGTGACTGCAGAACTAAGGAGGGTGCCAAGACTTGAGTTTGTGGAGTTGAGTAGGAAAGGTAATTGCTCAACTCCGACATGTAGCAATGGGCAATATGGTGTGATGCAGGATATTTGCTTTAGAGTCAGGCACCTCTGGGTCCAAACAGTGCCTTTTCTCTTGTTAGCTGTATAATATGGAATAAATTTATCAATCTTTCTGATTCTGATGCCCTCATAGAAAGTAAAACTGAATTGAATGGGAACTGTGTTTTTACTAGTCCTGAGTTGGAAACTTGTGGAACTATGAGGCCCATAAAACAACTATGGGCTCCATTAAGATACATAAAGGGGACAAATAAGATAAACAAAAATTCATAGACATAGATAATAGTACTGTGGTTACCAGGGGGGAACAGGGAATATTAATAAGGGGTAAAAGGGGTCAGATATCTGGTGACTGAAGGAGATTTGACTGGGTGGCAAGTACACAATGCATTATACAGATAATGAATTATGGAATTGTACACTTGAAACCTATATGATTTTATTAACCAATGTCACCCCAATAATTTTAATTAAAAACAGATAAAGAGACATTACCAAAAATAAGACTTGAGCAAATGGATTTTTCTCAGCTGAAGCTGATGAAAAGGTGGAAGGAAAGGAGGCATGCCTTGCCTTGGGTTCAGCTTTAACACAGAGGCATCTCTATATCCACATGGGTGGTTTCAGTTTTGCAGTTACACTGGGACCTCTGCACAGAATGGATAGTGGGTTTTGGCACTGTCACTCTCTTCTGCATTGACAAATGAGCACAACACTCTCTAATGCTGACTCTGTGTTTTGAGTTCTAAAAGTAGACATATTTGACAATGGGTTTCATTCTTTCCTAAACCCAATTTACCATCCTTCTTATACCCATTAGAGATGGCACTCCTGGGCTCCCAGCCACCCCTGAATGAAGAAATTGTGCTTTGTGCCAAATAATGATGGAAAATTTGTCCAAGGACCAAGACAGAACAAGGGAACAGAGGCTGGTTAGCCAGGAATGCCACTGGCCAGTGGCTCTGTTGACCAATGAGCATCCAGAAAGTTTCTCCTTGGAATTCACTGAAATGGAAATAGGGCTTCTTGCTGCAAAGGAAGTGTGAAGTGCTAGGATTTTGTAATACTTTTGGAAGACGAAACCAGTCACTCATGCCCCAAAATATAATGAAACTATAAAAAGTAAACAATAATTACCTGAAGATAAGAATAGTAAAGAAAGCATGCCCACTGAGGGAAGTAAACTCAGAAATTTAGAGACTTTAAATAAAAAAACAACAACACAAAAAACAGAAATCATCTAGAAATACAGGTCCCACAAAGAGAATCTAAAGCTGTCATTTTTAACTGATAAGCCACATTCAAAAAATAAGGTAACAATATTTTTCTTCATAATTAAAAGTAATCCATTTATTTAATCTTTGGCTTAGTTGTCTAACACAACTCCACTTTCAAACACAGCAAAAAAATCCTCTCTCCACTATGTTATTAAGTTCAAGTCTACTAAATTGAACCAGCAGACAATAAACTGTTGGTTCCTTGCCTTTTCATTAAATATTTTTTTATGCCTTTAAATCTCTGTCCACTCTGGGGTATGGATGAAGAAATAATATTCTCAACAATTTTTCCCAGATAAATACCCTTTGAATTGCAAGTATTGCTTCCTGTATTCAAGAGAGATTCAATATATTAAATAGAAGAACAGGTCTGGATTTTTATAGGGTGGTATTTACTGACATTAATAATTATATGGATTTACAAATACCCATACACACCCCCTTCATAGAGTGCCTTAATTAACTTGTCCAGGATTTGGAATCCTGACAGTCTATGAAGTCAGCAGGATCATTAAATCCAATCATAGTTTCAGCCTAACCTGATATTTTACTAGAGCCATTCAAATCAATTTACCCAACAGAGACATTTGTCCCTGGCCTGTCACCACAGCCCGTGCCAAGCGTCCTACACTTCTTTATCTTTTGGCAGGGCCATCATAAGCGAACGACACAGAGGGTGATGTATGAGAACTCAAATAAGTCATAAATCCCGCAGCCCTTCATCTCCCGTCAGGTGGACTGAATTTACGCCCACTGGCCTTGGCAATGGCTCTTAGCTCAGCTCTGAGAAAGTCTACTTAAAATGACACTCTTTTTAGGAGTGAATCTCCTCCTTTGAGGCACCAAAGAGGGAGAAAACGCAGAAGAGAAGGGAGAAAGGAAAAAGTCAGGATATTTTACTCTCTAATGGATAGAGGTCACTAATCCCTTTCCCTTTTATTTTATTTTTTTATTATTTTCATCCAACGATGTGTTTTTGTTTTATTGGTTTCAGAGGGGGAGGAAAAGAGAGAAAGAGAAAGAGAGAGAGAGAGAGAGAGAGAGAGAGAGAGAGAGAGAGAGAGAGAGAGAGAGATATCAGTGTGTGTAAGAGAAAACATTGATCAGTTGCATCCTGTACATGCCTGACTAAGTAAGGATTGAGCCCACAACCTAGGTATGTGTCCTGACTATGAATCAAACCCACAATCCTTTAGCATAGAGGCAATGCTCCAACCAACAGAGCCATCTGGCCAGGGCTCCCCTTTTCCCTTTAGAATTAAGATACCTTTTTAGAACAACCCTTATCCTTGCTTCACCCTAATTCTAAAATGACCAGAAATTATCCACTTTATTTTGCATTCGAATTGCTGTGAGATGATTAGAATTAAGCAGGTAGGAAGTGGTACCCAGATAAGACGTACCTGCCTCACACCACAATTAACAAAAACTTACCTAATGAACTCGGGGAAAATGGGCAATGCAGATGCATTATAAATTATGGAAATGAGCCCTGTAGATATGAGAACTTTCTGCCATGTGTGCATTTGAGCAGGCATGCAGACACAAATACACACACATGTGCACACACACATGTGCTTTTTATTACGGTTTTGATTAAAAGCAAAGCATTCAGAGTGGGAAATGTTTCAAGCCCAAAAGATCCCACTCTTCAGGTTGAACCCCTCACCCCCATAAAAACAGCTTTATGGAATCTCCTGGAAGCAGGATTTTACACAAGAGCTATGTATGTTTCTAGATAAGGACTCTATAGCACTCCCTTCCTCTTTCCCATCTAATAATCCTAATTGTAACCCAAGTAACAAATGAGATCTCACCTACTAAGAAGTTGGAAATGTAGAGTAAATCAAAGGTACTAGAAGTTAAGACAAGGGATTGAAATACTGTAGTGTCCAGCAATTGTTTCAGGCACTTATATATGTTTTTATCTCTTAGGAGAAGTGAAAATTTTGTCCCTCATAATGTTTATTAAAATTAGCCTAATTAACTCCACATGGTCCCCTCTTCCCTTACCTTCATGTTGATAGTCAATAATACCATAAAAAAATGTACTTGGCACCTTCTCCATACATCTCATTATCTATTGTTTTTAGTACACATCTTGAAGAGTGCAATTTACTTCAATGTCACCAAGAAAGCCAAGTCCCTTTGGGATTGTCATTATCATAAACCACAATCTGCTACCAATTTATATGTCCTTAGCTGATCCTGTTCTAACTTCCTTTAAAGAAACAAAACAAACCCAAAACAATAGCAACAATGTAATGACAAAGTTTAAGTCCTGGTTCCCATTTGATCTTTTGACTCTTTTTGACACTGCATTTATTTATTACTTATCAAGGATATACAACTAGGGATAAATGAAGAAGACCCCTTACCATACCCCCTTCCCACCCACATACACACCACAGTCACCATTGTAAAATATCAGGCATACCCTCACTCTACTTTTAGACATTTTTGTTTGTTTTCAAAAGAGACATCAGAATAAGACCATATTATAAACTAGAGGCCAGGTGCACAAAATTCATGCATGGGGAAGGGGGGTCCCTCAGAACGGCCTGCACCCTTTCGCAATCTGGGACCACTGGATTCTAACCACTGGCCTGCCTGCCTGCCTGATTGCCCCTAACCACTCACCTGCCTGCCTGATCGCCTCTAACTGCTTGCCTGCCTGCCTGCCTAATCACCTCTAACCACCTCTGCCTGCCTGCTTGATTGCCCCTAACCACTCGCCTGCCTGCCTGATCTTCCCTAACCACTCTGCCTGCCTGCCTGATCGCCCCTAACTGCTCACCTACCTGACTGATCACCCCTAACCACCTCTGCCTTGGCCCCCACCACAGTGGCTTAATCTGAAATGACATCCAGAAGGTTGTTTGGCTGTCCAGTCTAATTAGCATATTATGCTTTTATTATTATAGATTTAAAACAATCAAGCAGTCATGGTGTTATTTCAAACAAAGAAGACCATTCATTCGGTGCTTTGGAGTTTTGTCATAAGAAGTTGGAGAAGGGAAAAGTGTCTTGTTGAACATTCTGAATTCGGTCATTACATAATTGTATTTCTCTTACATGTCCTAAAGCAGCAAACAGTACTGAGTAAAATGCAGCTGGCCTTCAACGTGGAAAGACCACCATGTAAAAACTTTGTAATTCTTTTCATATTCCAAGAAGAAAGAAATGATGAGCAACATCATAGATGATCATCTTTCCTCCCAGAAAGATTAAAATTCAGGCCAATAAGGATATTGGCCAAATACTAAAATCCCACCAATACAGTAAACACACACACACACACACACACACACACACACACACACACACACACGTATTTGTTTATAAAATAGCAGAGGAATGTTTAACTTTTTCTATTACCCCCACCCAAAATCTAGATGGACAAATTTTACTTTGAATTAAAAGTAGCATTACTTAGATATATAACCAGAGAGATAAAGCAGTACAGAAAATCTTTAAGATTAACTTGGGGTTAATACCACCTAGGCTAGTGATTTTATTTCTCTTCTTCCTGTCCTTCAGTGTAGCAAGTGAAAATCATGTAATTTAGATTCAGATTTGGAATTTATAACCTTGACCATGAGTGTCACTTGACATAGAGGGAGAAATGATGTTGTTATTAACCAAAATGCTTTGAATTTCTGGGCTTACAATACACTGTAAGCATAAAGTATATTTTCTAAAAACTCTATGATTTCTATGAATATGTACATGTAGGCAATGGACAGATATAGGACCTGTTCTTTTCACATGAATGGCTGTCAAAGGAGAATATCAGATCCATTTTCATGAAAAGGCCAAATATGGCATGTTTTATATAATAAATAGAATACATTAAAATCCTTGTGGAAATGAAAAATGAGACAACGCTGGGGAGTGGAACCTATTAAAAGGACAGGTCTCACTTAAAATAATTTATCTCAATATCTTCATTCTGAACCACTGTACATGAATAAAACTTTGATTTTACCTATTTTCTGTCAAATTTATTATCTGCTGACCTTTTTCAATGTACCTTCATAGAGTGAACTTAACAAATTATCCTCCACTTAAAAAAAGGCTTACATTTATAGGAGGCTTGGAGATTTTTGCTTAAAAGTGTAAAACAGCTAAAATTAAAGTTGATGTTAGGGTTTGTAAATTTCCCCCATTTATTTTAACGTCCCATGAAAATCTGAGGTGAAATTCTTTGGCCGTGATTGATAATCTTACTCCCATGGCATAGGCAAAAAGGTAAATTTCATAAATGAATTTCTTATTCATTTTCCATAGCATTTGCTTATATCATGGAATCACTTAGAAGAGTTTAGAATAATGATTCCTATTTACCTACTGTTAGATTCAAAGTAAATGCTTCATAAAGATTCTATTCTGTACAATGTTAGGTTTCACTTACTTCTAATAATCATGTTCAATTTTTAATAAACCTGAAATTACTGTTAGTTCTAAACTCTTAGTTATCAACCCCTATAACTCAAACTAGATTACTTAAAAATATTATTATGTGAACCATCTCGCCAAATTTGCATAGAGGCATCCTAACACTTTATTTTTCATAGCACTTTATACTTCACGCATGCTTTTCTGTCTTTTTCACTTTATTCTCTCAACCTCACATGTGGAGGAAGGTCAGATTGCACCGTTCCTGTCTCATAGATGGTATGGTGAGGCTCAGAGATAATTGACTTGCCCAACAATTTTCTTCTCATAAAATAAAACATCTAAGTCCTTATAACTTTTAACATGCATAATTTTAAACATATAAAAATAAGAACCATAATGATAATGATAATTCCTCATGTGATCATTTATGACTTAACAGAATGACCTTGTTAACCATGAACCTATTAAAAAGTTTTCATTTGCAAGGTGGCCTCTACTCAGGGTCAACCAGAACTCAGGGTCTAGTTCTTAAACATGAGGGAGCATAAGAATCACAGTGGACCTGGGTACAAATGTAGGTTATTAGTCTCCTCCTCATATGTGGCCTGATTTAGTAGATCTATTTAGTAAGTGATCCAGGTGATTTTTACTGCAGGTGATGAAAAATCCTAAAACGTCATCATGTCTACTAAGCCACTGAAATGCTGGGTCCTATGTTTTTTTAAGCTGCTATGCCTTATCTGCTGGGCTCAGAGAATACCTCTAGAGGGAGAAGTAAAAATATTTATATGAAGGCAGGTTGCAATGGCTAAAGCAATTCCCTGAATGGCTTCAACTTGCTATAGATAGTGCCTGTTCAAGATTCCAGTTGAGCCTGGCCTGAGTTGCTCAGTGGTTGAGTGTTGACCTATGAAACAGGAGGTCACAGATCAAATCCTGGTCAGGGCACATGCCTGGGTTGCAGCTCGATCCCCAGTATGGGACATGCAGGAGGCAGCCAATTAATGATTCTCTCTCATAATTGATGTTTCTCTCTCTCTCTCTCTCCCCCTCCCTCTCTCTCTCTCTCTCTCTCTCTCTCTCTCTCTCTCTCTCTCTCTCTCTCTCTCTCTCTCCCTATCCCTTCTTATTTAAAATCAATAAAAATTAAAAGAAAAATAAAAGATTCCAGCTGAGACTAGTCTCTACCCAGGGCTGAAGTCCTCACTGGGTTTGTAACAACCTCCTGAAACAATCCTAGGGTCAAGACGAAAGAGAGAAGTCTTGGTTAGGGTTTCTCTTATTAGCACTGACTTATAATTCACAAATTGTTTCCTTAGGGTACCATAATTGGGTTCCCCAATATATGAAGGTAGGTTCCATAATCTGAACTATTTGGGAAACTCTAGTTTGTACATATTTCTTCATTGCAATTAGGATTGTGCTAATCAAAAGTGCAACTCTTTAGGAGATGTAGCCCCAGTTCCCTATCTTACTTGGCCACATTCCACACATTTGGCAATGTAACTTACATTGATTGGTATTTGACAATAATTTTCTGAGAGCTCAGTAAGAATAGAGATATTGTCTTAGTATTAGTCTTGTCCCCAATTCTAGCACAATGAACATGGCAGTCAACTCTAAATAGCTGCTTGAGGCACAGAAGTTGATTGAATTGAATTGCATGCAATTTAATTACTAGACATTTTAGGAAGTTTCAAGATCTTGAAGGTATGTATGATTTTTTTTTCCACAGAAAACAATTCCCCATTTAAAATATCTAGTACCCTCCAAATACCAATTGACTAAGGTTGACTTTTTAAGGACGCATTATTATATTATTGAAGTCAATGAGGTTCACACAGGGTACTGAAGAAGTTTACCCTGAACTATTAGGAAAATAAACATTTTCTCCCCTTGAATAGTTGATTAGTTTTTCCTAACAAATTCAAATTTCTATCCTGGTTTTCTCAGAGTTTTTTGTGGGGGAGGGGAGCCTCAGAAACCTTAAAAAGCTTTCTTCACAGATCCTGCAGTCTCAGCAGCCATTACTTTTCCCTGTACCACAATCACACAAATAGCAACAATAAAAATTTGGGATAGAACTCAAAACATTTATAGATGGTCCAATTAAGATGCATGTTTTTAACATGCTTACACTATAAAATTAATTTTACTCAGTTTACAATTCTCTCCTGTTTCAGTGAACCACGATGATTACACATTTTCATTGATTAACTCTTGATACTGCTTTTGATTTTAGATTCAAAGTATAAACAACCATTAAAGGAGGATCAATTTGGCTGCACCAGATGGATTCCAATCTGTTTAGCAACTTTATTACAATTCTAATTTTCTTGCAAAAATGAGAAAATGGGATGGGTTTTCATTGTCCTTGTGAACCTCCTCGGGTGCTCATTCTTGGTTTGGGCATTTTTTAGAGCCCAAGGAAAAAGGTAGGTACTTTGCAAGTCACCAAATCCTATTCTTAAAGTTGTTAATTCCCGAACTTCACCTAAATCATCTTATCCACCTCTACAAATCACTGGTTTTATTTCATCTAGCATCCGAAAAAAGTTAATTTCAAGAATGAATTGCCTATTAGCTTTCTTAGATAATTACGTATGATGTGAAATCATTTAAAATATATTTTATGACACCAATTTTATAAAATGTTAAATATTTAACCTTTGCTGCTAATATTCTAAATGTATATTTTATAAAAATGCAATTCTATAAACTAAAACAAAGAATTGCCTCTAACTGTGGTAGGTACAGACAAGATCAGAGCAAGGATGTCTTGCTCTATAATTTGTGTCCTAAACCCATTTCTTCTAATGCTCACTTCTTCTACCTCTGTGGCTTTCTAAATAAACAAATATCTTATAGTTTGAGTCTCATTTTTGAATTTTTTCCTAGCCAGAACTCAAGTACTGAGGTTGCTGAAATAAGGTCTGGTCTAATACCTGGTACCGTTCTCCCCATCACCAACATGACCAGTTAAGTGAAAAGTCCATTTCCTGTCTTCTACTTAGGCTTATTATTCAACAGAAGTAAAATATTTGTAGTCCGTGCCTAAAGAACTTTCTAAGCAGAGAAAAGAACCTGATAGGAGGAACATGGTACAAATGGGCAATTTAAAAAAAAAAAGGCAGAAATGGGAAGAGAGGTCAATAAATAAAGACAAAGACAACCACAAATGAAAATATCTCATAAACACACCAATATCCTCCAAAAGTAGTAGGGGCTTATGAAAAATAGCTGGAAAGGCCTTGGATAGTATGGCTCAGGTGGTTGAGCCTTGTCCTGTGCACCAAAAGTTTATAGGTTTGATTCCCAGTCAGAACACATGTCTGGGTTGTGGGCTTGATCCCCAGTAGGGGGCATGCAGGAGACAGCCAATTGATGTTTCTCTACCTTCCTCTTTCTCTAGAAAATCAATTAAAACATATATATTTTAAAAGACATACAAACAGAGAGAGGCAGACTAAAAAGCAAGAAAGCAAGCTCTCTCTCTCTCTCTCTCTCTCTCTCTCTCTCACACACACACACACACACACACACACACACACACACACACACACAATTCAAGAAAGGACCCAGAAGCACAGTCATTAAAAATGTAATAATAAAGTAATAGAGACTGGGGAGAGAAACACCAAAAGGCTAGACACGGAAATAAAATAGAGATCAGGGTAGAGAGACAGATATTGATACAGCCAGGGAAAGGCTCCACATCAAAAAGGGATCAAGACGACACACAGAGAGACACAAAGAGCAATGAAAAGGAAAATAAAAAGTAAAAAGTGAGAAACTCTACAGTGAAAAGTTGAAAAAAGAACAAACAGATAAGTAAATAGAGAAATAGATAAAAAAAACCGTGTTCCTGTGCAGTTTGAGATATTAGAAATCAGTAAATGTCTTTTGAAAGTGAGAAAGTGCAAAGATACTTATAAAGGGAAGGACTGAACTGTCAAAGTCCCAGTCTCTGGGAAGAGGCTGTAGATAAAGATCTCACCCTTGCAGATGGGCAAGAGGTTGGAGAGCAAGTGCCCAGGTCGGGCTCTTGGGTCAGTAAGATGCCTGGTGGCTGAGTGTTCAAGGTCTTTCCCCGGGACTCTGAATCAATGGGTAACATAGCAGTAGCTGTCCTAAAGCAGGGTTCTCAAAAGGGGTGATGTGGCCCCTCTCCAGGAGACACCTGACTATGTCTGGAATATTTATTGTGACAACTGGTATATGTGTATTGGGGGAGGGGGGATGTACCACAGGGAACTAAGGATACAGGACAGGGATATGGCTAAATAGTCTACAAATAGTCTATGATGTACAACCCCCACACCCACCCGCCACCAAAAATAAAAAATAAAAAACGTATTCAGTCCAAAAGTCCATAGTGTGGCTGTTTGAGGAACCCAGCCCTACAGGTTGTATTCTCTCAAGGAGAAAATCCTTTCCATCCATCTGTAAGCTGGAATCTTTCATCTCAGAAACACAATCAAGAATGTTTATGTCAATGTCTCATTAATCATCTCTTTCCGGTCTCTTGAGTTCTGGGTGACGAATAAAGAATTGAAAGAGACCTGCAGTGGCCCATTCAGAAACCTGGGTCCTGCTACCATTACTCAGCTGAGCCATTTTGTTCACATAACTGTCCCTGCCTGATTTCCTTCTGTCAATCAGGAAAGTGGAGAGCCAACCCTTTTGAGTTTAGGGTTCCCTTTTAAAGGGTTGAAAAATAAAAAATAGGCACAATCACTTGAGAACAACCATACTTTTAGTAGTTTCCTGTCTGTTAATTGAGACAAAAAAAAAAACACAATAAAAATTTAGTGAGATTCAAATATATTCATTATATTTTATTTTATTCATTATAATTTGGAATTATTTTAGCTTTCCAAATATAATAATATATGCATATGCAAAACTAATTATTTGTCATTAATTGAATTTACAGACAGCACTTGGATTGCATATGGATTTATAGATTGCTTACAAATATCCTGAGGTCTCTGCCCCCTTGACTCAAATAGAGTCATGTTTATGATTGTTCCCAATGTTTCTTTCTACTAGTAAGATGAGTTACATGGTGTGGGGGCGTGGAGGGGAGGAAGAAGGGAAGGGAGTTATCTTCAGGGCAATTCAGGTAACAGAGGTGAGGAAGTAAGCCCAGAGGTAACAGTGAAGAGTTGGAGAACTGTCCCCTTACGTGACAGCAATTGCTACTCAGTTACAGCAGACGACAACCTTTATGGAACTACCTCTTCATTCTAAATCTTACAAATTCTCAAAAGAATTCACATTTCTAAAATTTTAAATTCTAGTTCAAATATTTAAAATACCGTGAGCCCAAAACAGCATGTTTATAGACTGAATTCACTCCACAAAAGGGCCAGTATGTGGCCTCTGCATAATTAAAATTTTGTGAATTAATATGATTGCCTCAAAGTCTAATGAGAAAAGCCCTTGAAATAACTAAGATTAAGCATTGAAATTAAAGGACATACATTTTAAAATGAGGACATATGAACTCTAGTTCTCTCACCCTTCACATCCAGTCTATAAACAAATTGCATCAGATTTAACTTTAAAAAATGTATACACATTTCAAAAGCTGATAACTCACTTAATTTTTGCTCCTTGTCAGGTTTAACTGATTTGAAATAATGCGTGAAGCCAGACTAAGCATTGAACAAAGAAATTTTATCCTAAAGTGCCACTAGACTTTTTTATGGGGATACATAAAAGATAAAGTTTAACATACAAAGCTTGCAACAGTCAACAAATTGAATGTGCACAAATACCGAATGGAATAATTCTTGATGTTTGCGATTCCACTGCTTCCTGTTATCAGCAGTGCTAGGACCAGAACTGTCATCAGATTGAAAACAGGCATGGACAAAAAACAAATTATTCAATTCTGTAGATTCTTTTAAATTTTTAAAATGACCTGTATGTTAATAAACACTGACTTTGTAATCATTCAAAGTGGTGTGTACATTTTGGGGGGACACCCTGTATATCCTAAGTACAAAACTACCATTTTAGTCCAACTCACCAGCATCTCTGGTCTGTCCATTCTATTACCTGCTAAACTGGTCTCTCTACTTTCACCCCCATCCCTACATCTATTCTCCACTTTAAAACAAATATGTTATTTTACTGCTTTTTTGAAACTCTCTAATAACTTATTACCTGAAAAAGTCCTACATTATCTGGCTCCCAAGCACCTCTCTGTGTCCATTCCCTATTTTCCCATTTGCTTCCTTCTCTCCAGAAACATTGGTCTCCTTGACATCCCACTTACACATTATTCTCACCTCAGGGCCTTTGCATTTGCTGTTCCCTTCAGATGGCATATTCTTCCCCAGACATGTCCATAGGTTTGCCATTCCTTTTATTTAGGCCTTTGCTCAAAAGTCACCTCCTCACAGATGCCTGCATAAACATCTAGTCCAAAATAGCAGATATGCTTCTCCCTATCCTGCCATTCTTGATACCTGCACACTGATTTAATTGTCTTTATATCAGCTACCATCACTTTACATTTTCTGATATGATGCCATGTATATTATTCATTCTAATTTTATCTGCAAGTTCTATGAGGGTTACTATTTTTGTTTGTTCACCAATGTATGTCATAGAACTGGCACAAAATAGACCCTTTATTAATATTTGCTAGAAAAATAAAGAAATGAGTGTAGGACAGAAGTTATGGCAAAGCAGAAAGCAAATACCAGTTACATTGGCAAGATATTTGCAAACATTAAGTCTGACAGCCTGCCTTATATTATCATAATTATTATTATTGTTGTTGAAAATAAGCAAATGGATGCTAGATGGTTACAATAGCCACCAATTAACTGGAAAATTCCCATGATTCCCCTAGGGCAAGTTAGACCATCACAAATTTACTCACCTCAAATATATCAGTTATGCATTAATTGACATGATGGATTCCCTTCATTCTACCTCTCTCCTTCCCTCCTTCATTTCTCTCCTTCTTTCCATTCTTCTTCCCTCCCTCCCTCTCTCTTCTACCTCCTTCCTTTCTCTCACTTCTTTCTCCCCTCTTTCTCCCTCCTTGGCCTCTCTCTCACCTTCCCCTTTTCCCTTCCTTCCACCTTCATGCTTTCCCACTTGCTTGCTTTTCTATTGTCTTGCCTTCTTTCAGACACATTTATTATTCTTTTTTCCTGTCATCTTCCCCAAGGGATTTCCCAGCATGGCTGAGCCTATCACTTATGCTTTATCTCGGGGGAGATGGCTGCAGGTGACTGGAACCAATTAACTTTGGAGTGGATGAGGGAGTGAGAAAAGAGCAAGAAAACCAGACCCCCTCACAGTATTTTCTGTATATGGGACAAAAGCTTTGGCAGCTTCCGGATCAATGGATCCAACTGAAAAGTCTTCCCCATGCACTTCTCATCCCCAGAAACTCCCACCAGTGACACCCCCTGCCAATCAACCTCTCAGCCAACCATGACTCTCCTCCACTGGAGAAACCTGGAAATCATTTAAGTCTGTACATGTGCTCTCTCCCATCTGTCATTTCCCAAACACCAGTCATTTATACTGCAGTAAACAGTACATTAGCCACCAGACAGCTCCTAATCTGTCATCCCTTTTGTTAGATCCACTCTATCTATTCAACAGAGCGGCTGCTTGCACAGACTTCCCCCCCCCCACCCCCCACACTCACTAATGAGGATTCAGGCTGCTTACCTTGCACACAGTTTGTTCTTGGGCAAGGTGGGTGGAGGATGCTGCAAAGTCAAAGTGTGACCTGCTTGCTCTTTGTGATTTCCCTTTTTAGACTCCAGTGTAGATACCATGTATAAAGAATATTGAAAAAGAGTTCCAAAACGAAGAAGGATATGATTTGACCATGCAATAGTAGAACTAATCATTTGATTTCAGCACCTTATGTCACCTGCCTAGCCCTGCCAAACATGGAGGGAAGAATAAGAAGGGAAATAGGGTCATCATGTTTTCCAATGGCCAAAGTAGTGAATTTGGTACCAGGAATCAGTTCTGTTTCTGCCATTATCCTTAGGTATATCAACATTCCTGGGGCTCTGTATTTTCAATAATAATAATAATAATAATAATAATAATAATATACTTAGTACTAATACTAACATTTAGTAGACCCTTAATATATGTTATTGTAAAAGTTTTATATACATCATTTCAAATTTTCTTCATAATATTATCAGATAGATATTATCATCCCTATTGTATAAATTTTTTAAAAAAATAAGTCATATAGAAGTTAAGTGACTTGCCCAAGTTCACACAACTAGTAAGTGATAAGACAAAAAACATGTTCAACTCCAAAGACAAAGTCCAAATCAAGTTCTTAAATTAACATTTAAAGGGAGAGTGGTGGAGGGCTGGTGGACTTTCACCCACCTTCCTTTGGATTTGGATTTGATAAGAACTATGCATTATTTTCTGTAGAAAAAAAAAAAGCACATGCAAAAAAATGACACATATAACTTCAGAGAGTTCAGGACAGCAGCATCCATCCAAAGCTAAAGTTCTAAGACCCTCTGATTCTCATGCTTGACCCCTTGGCTACATAGTTAATCTGGTGGCTCAAACCTTTACTATAAAGGATATTACATTCTAGAACCTAGATTCAGAATGTGCTGTGCATGCCTTGCTCATATTTCAGGCAGGTGACAGCTAACTGCTATCACACAGCAGCAACCTTCAATTCATATTAACCTGAGCTGGCATTATAACCAGCCACTGGAGGAAACAGATTCTTTATTCTAAATCCAATTCTGCGTCCCCAAGCCATCCAGTCCCCCAGCTGTTCCCTTTTCTGTTTCGCTTTGTTTCATAAAGATAGTCATTTAACTTCCCGTCATCTCCAGCTCCTAATTGCCTCAACCAGATGGAATAACTCACTGCTGGATGAATCTGAGACTATTTCATTCTGTGACATTGACCGAGAAAGTCCATGTCCCCGTGGGAGAGTTCTCATTGAATCACTTGGTTACTATTCCTCCCAACATCTGGCAGGATTTTGCTTTTCATTTTATCAAAAGAAAAAGAAAAATCTATGGCTTTTCAACACATTCAAGATATAGATAGATATAAAGGTTTTAACAGAAAAAAAAATGTACAGGTTGCAATACCAAGAAGAGTTTTCTAAGACCTTCAATAAAGGACATGGGAGGCAGATGGGTTAAGAATGTGCTCTGCAATACTATATATGCTATTTTTTTTCAGCGATCACACACAATTCTTGCACATTTGCCTCTTTTGAAAATCGTGCTAATTGGCTATCGCTCTGCCTTTCCCTCCCTCCAAGTGTCACTTTTCAAAGAAGCAGGGTTCCTGTGTGTGATTTGAGGTGACAGAACTGTAAGGCTGACAGGCTCACAAATTGTTATTGATCTTCATTAAACACCTGAGACATGTGAGTTATTTTCACATACCTCAGTGTCCACAGATCAACACCTTCACAGTCAACGATTTCCCTTCCTCTCCTAATTGCAAAATAAATAAATTTCAAACACTCCTGTAGTCCCATGATTGGAGCAATACTTTTCCCATTGAAAAGACCTCATGGAGACTAGCTGGTAAAAGATATTATCTTCCTTGGTTCAGTTCTTGCTGGATTTTATTGTCTTGGGGACTTTTCTCCATTCCAGCCAGGGCCTCAGATGAGAAAAGAGGAAAGGGATGGACATCTACCGAGTACCTTCTATGTGCCACCTAATCGGCTGTGGGCTTTCCCTCTTTTAATCAACATAATAACTCAAAGAGACAAGCATTATTATTAATCCAACTGTTTAGATGAGAAAACACATTTTAGAAAGGTCAGTAACTTACTCAAGGCCATATGGCCACAAGGCCATACCATTATATATAACAAGTCAATCTGACTCCAGTGTTCACATTTCTTTTCTTTTGTTTTACTCCAGTGACTCATCAAAAAAAGAATGAAGCAGCCCTGGCCAGTATGACTCAGTTGGTTGGGTGTCATACTGTGCACCAAAAGGTTGCCTCAGGTTCAATTCCTGGTCAGGGCACATACAGTAATCAGATTGTTGGCTCAACCCCTGGTAGGGTGCATGCAGGAGGCAGCCGATTGATATATTGCTATCACATCAATGTTTCTCTCTCTCTCCCTCTCTTTTTGCCTTCCTCTCTATCTAAAAATCAATTAAAATATTTTTAAAAAGAATTAAGCACTATTTGAATGTTACGATTTATTCATTAAGTGTTGCTGTGGCTGATACTATAGTCTGGCTCACTTAACAACAATTCTCAACCACATTTTTGCAGTCCTGCCTCCTCTATAGAAGATTAAATGCCCCAAAGTCGACTTCCTAGCTTTCCTCTCAGCTACAGGTGATGTTACATAATTCTGACCTTGCTGACCACTGAGATATACCTGGATTTCTGCTGTCCCATTCCTCCTGTCGGGAGGCACAACAACTATACTGTGACTAGGGAGCAATAGACAGGAGGGTGAAAGCCAATGCAGAGAGGATACAGAAACAGAAAGATAGACTATGGGTCCCAGATGGCAAAACTGAGCAGCAGCAATACCCTGAACTATCTACTTCTGGACCTGACTTGTTTGTACTTAAGACCATCAAGCTCTAACTGGCTAAGTCAATGTGAGTTGTGCTTTCTGTTAGTGGCAGCTGAACACTGTCACCAATCACTAAAGACCATAACCCAGCCTCAGTGCGGAGCATCTTCTTTAAGAGACAGTTTCTATTGAAGGGTTATATATATAACTAAAGGACCACCTTAAAGATCTTTCTGAATTGAGAGATAGTGTTCAAGAAAGGAGAGAACAAAATGAGCAGGATAAGAGAGGATAAATAGCCCTGAGGAGACAGAAATTGATCTATATCTTTTAGAATGTATAGGGAAGGAGGCAGTCCTTACATGGGCATGCACTGTAATAAAAGTTATCAAGAGAAGAACAGATCTGGGATGTATCAGGGATAGTAAAATGAGCCACCTGGCTGCAACTAGCCTGGGTAAATCAGGCGGGGTGGATTATGCAGGGCTGTGAAGCCTGAGTTCAGAGCCTTGTTATTATGTCACTGAGAACAGTGGAGAGCCCCGGACAATTGCAAGATGGGTAATAATATGGAGAAGTGGTACTTAAGGTAGTTAATCTGACAACAGCACCTAAGATGGGTTGGCAGGGCAAACAATTGAGGCTGAAAGACAGGCAGAAAAGTGCAACAGGCTATATGTAAAAGGATGAAAACTGAGAAGAAAGGAGTAGGGCTGGAGATGAATGGATAGATTACAAAGACCTTTTTAAGAAGGATTCCACAGAACTTAAGGAGGGAGTGGTGGGAATAATAGAGAATGATGGTGACATCTCAAGGGCAGGAGAGGTGGAGTGCTTAGAGAGATAAAGGTTGGAGAGGAGATCTGGCTTCGCAGGCTGTCTGATCCAGGGACATTGAGCTTTGCATTTATACCATTGGACTCTAACTCTGAGTCTCAACGTCTTTATCTGTAGAGAGAACTAGGCCTACCTCTGTAGACAGTTGTGCTAGACATGATGTATTTAACACTCGCTTAATAAATACTTTCTATTGCTGTTATTATTATTAGCAAGTGGAGAAAGTACAGGAGTGGCCTTGTCTGGGGGAGGATTTCATGGAAGATTATGCTTTTCAGGATATTTGAGAAACTGACAGAATTCTGAGATCAGGACTTAAAAAAAATCTCAGGGATGGCTTAAGGCAGTGGTCGGCAAACTCATTCGTCAACAGAGCCAAATATCAACAGTACAAGATTGAAATTTCTTTTGAGAGCCAAATTTTTTAAACTTAAACTTCTTCTAATGCCACTTCTTCAAAATAGACTCACCCAGGCCGTGGTATTTTGTGGAAGAGCCACACTCAAGGGGCCAAAGAGCCGCATGTGGCTCGCAAGCCGCAGTTTGCCGACCACTGGTTTAGGGGATAGTTACAGCAGATACCGAATACAGTGTCATACTTACCCCTAAAAAAGACAGGCAGCATTCCCTTGTCTGTCTCTACAGATCATGAGTGAGAGTGATGATCAATGCCCTCACGGTAAAATGACACTTTAAATTGCCAGGTGCTACATAAGTCTCAATTGCCTACAAAACGTATCCCTTTCTATTTTTACCTACTCCAGTACCTAATTGCTGCATGTGTGTGTGTGTGTGTGTGTGTGTGTGTGTGTGTGTGTGTGTGTGTTATGGCATGCAACAAGTGGTGGTGGCATTATACCATTACAGAGAGTAATCCATAATCCACTCTGTGATCTCTAGGGTTATATTTCATTCATTTTAAAACCTAAATTTGAGACACAGGTGTTTCAGGGCACAGGAGACAGAGAAGGGGAGGGGAGGCAAGGAACTGGAGGGATATTGTTCTGTAGTGGCTCGCCTGCAGTTATAGGGTGTGGTGTTCAGACAGTGAATGGCAGCAGCCTTATGTGCAGGAAGGCATCTGGAGTCCTTTCCTTGAGTTGCAAATGCAGAGGAAGAAGCTCACATTTTTTCAAAGACCAATAATGGGCCAGACACTGTGGTAGAGATTTATCTATGCCAGCTCATTTCACATCACTTGTACACATGGAATCATTCCTGGTAGGTGCTAAAATTAAAATAATTAAATAAAACAAATAAAATAAAATGAATGCAGACCACTTGAGGTATGAACTTGGCACTGGCTGTCCTCTCTCCCCCAGAAGGCCCTTCTTGCAACCCAAGGCATCCCTCACTGCACCTAATCTCTACCCAGATGTCTCTTCCTCAGAGAAGTCTTCCTTGACCACCCCTTGCCCCGTTCTTTCTCTCCTTACTTGGTTTGCTTTTCTTTGCAGTGCTTATTTTTCACTAGATGGCATATGATCATTGTCTTTCCTGCTTGATGAGAGCTGCCAAGCTCCGGGCTTGCTCTGATGTGCTTACCTCCATCTCCCCTGAATATGACCAGGCACGGAGGGAATTCTAAACTCCTATTTAAAGAAATATACCTGCTCTTGCTGGTTTGGCTCAGTGATTAGAGCATTGGTCTGTGGACAAAAGTGCCTGGGTTCAATTCTGGTCAAGGGCATGTATATCGGTTGCAAGCTTAGCCCTTGGCTCTGGTCAGGGCACGTGCAGGAGGCAACCAATTAATGTATCTCTCTCACATCAATGTTTCTCTCTCTGTCTCGCCTCCTCCCTTCCACTCTCTCTAAAAATCAATGGAAAAATATCCTCCAGTGAGAATAACAAATAATAATAATAATAAATAATGAAATATACCTAACTCCCAAAGATACATAGAATCTGTCCTCTATTTTTAGAAAACATTTCACAAACAATTTCAATCCCTGAAGTAAGACAGTGTCACCCAGAAAGCCAAGAACTGTCAAGAGCCTGTTGCTGAGTGTCTACCTGATTGTGTCTGAGCCACCTGCTGGAGTGCTGAGCAGGAGAGGTGCCCTGGACCACGCTCCAGCTTTCATTATCTCCCTATGGGTTCTTGGCAACAGAGAGTTCTCGATTTTTCTTTTCCAAATGGACTCCATGCAGTCGATACTTGCTCAAAAGGCTGCTAGCCTCTGCTCTATAAAAAATAACCAATTACCTAATCCAAGATAATGTGGACTCTGATCAAGGCTAATGAAGACGTGGTGGTCAAAACCCTGTTTGCAGGGCACAGTACCATTAGGGAAGATTAATCACCTTTTAACCAGCAATTCTGTATTCTGGCTCCAAGCAGCCAGAGAGGAGAGAGAAGCATCCATTATCTCATTCAAGCAACACACCATACTGGGCCTCAGCCAATCCATCAGGGGGTGCTGACCAGTAGCAGCGTACGAGGGTGGCAAAAAAATCATCCAGGAGAATATGGAGTCGGTCATCTACATACTGAGAGGGAATAGTATGGGTGCTGGGGAAGTTAGTGAATGCTAGTTCCTGAAGTTAGATGTTTGTTTGCTACAATAAGACCATAGATATCACATTTCTGACCTACTCAGGGATGTTCCCCCAATCTTTTTTTTTTTTTTAATCCTCACCCAAGGATATTTTTCCATTGATTTTAGAGAGAGTGGAAGAGAGAAGTACAGACAGAGAGAAAGATTGATGTAAGAGAAACACATTAATTTGTTTTTTTCCTGCATGTGCCCTAAACCAGGGCCTGGGCCTGGGAGGAGCCTGCAACCAAGGTGCATGCTTTTGACCCAGAATCGAACTCAGGACCCTTTGCTCCACAGACCAACGCTCTATCTACTGAACCAAACTGGTTAGGGCCCAATCTTTCTATCTATAATAATAAAAGCATAATATGCTAATTAGACTGGACAACTTTCCGGACAAAGCAGGGCTGCGAGGGAAGCCTGGATCCCAGGTGCCAGAGAGAAGCTGATGCCAGCAGCCGGGGGAAGGAAGGCCTACTCTTGTACAGATTTTGTGTATTGGGACTCTAGTTTAGATATAAACTCTTAGAAAACAGAAGCAAGGTTTGTTTCAGCTTTGCATTTTGGAAATGACAGCACCCAATAATATGTGACCAATAAGTGAAGACTCGGGAAGCAAGAATTAAATGCCTATTTGTATACGCTGCATTGTACTAGCTCACGTTCTGCAGCTTTGATTCCTTTCTTCTGAAAGCTTGCAGCAAACCTGAAAAGAAATTGGATGGCAGTATCTAGTGCCCTACTTTCAACTACTAAGAACATGTATTAAAGGATTGTTTACCCAGAATATCTAGGATTTGACCTACTCTGGCCTCAAAGTATTTCTAATGCTTCAACTCCAGAAAAGCATCCTACATGAAAAAATAAAAATTCAAATCTTCACATAATATATACATATTTGTGCCAGCACAGTTCAACATCTTGAACAGCTGTTGGCTGCCAAAACACAAAAAAACAAGAACAGGGGCAGGCCATGCACACCCCTGGGGATTGCTGTGTCTTATCCCCTCTCCCCGGAGTATTCACTCCCCTCTTCCTACAGCACAGACTGGGCTGACATTGCGAACCTCCCCAGCCTGACAGATGACATCATTACCACCTAAACATTCTCCATGATTCCATGGCCAGGATTCAAACCAACAGACAATCCTGTTTAAAGTAAAAACTCTTTAAAAGAGTTCTGTTGGGGGGGTGGGGGTGCTTCCTTGGTTAGGCACTATGGGGGCCGATTTTCTAATTATTCATATAACCTTGCATTTCTGAATTAAGAACCCATTGTTTGTGCCATCTCTTCTGGTACTTATCACATTAAATCTAATATTAAAGAAAATTAGGCTCTCCTACCCTCTCCACTAGATTGTAAGCTCTTGAAGCCTTGGCTGAATCCCACTTGTCCATAGATCCCCTGAAGTGCCTGGCACTTTGCAAGTGAATAGAGGCACTCAATAAACATCAGTAGGATTGGATTTTTTGAAGAGGCCATACATCACAATAAGTAAGATGAAATTAATTTAATCGGAGCTTATTAAAATGCACTTTCCACTCCTTCTCCACTGCACAGGAAATTCAAGCCAGCATGATCTGAAGAGCATCTTCAGTTTCAAAAACTGAGGACTATTGTTCAATCATTGTCAGTAACTAGGTGACAGGATGGTGGTTCGGGTCAGAAAGACCTGCATTTGCAACCAAAAAATTTCCCTTAACAAGCTGGGTGACCCTGAGAAAATTTCTTAATGTTGCTGAGCTTATAGTGTGGTTGTAAGGATTTTATTTTATTTTTTATTTTTAAGTTTTTAAATATTTTTATTCATTTTTAGAGAGAGAAAGAGAAACAATGTTGTGAGAGCAGGTCATCAATTGGCTGCCACCAGGGATTGAGCTTGCAATTTGGACATGTGCCCTGACCAGGAATCGAACCAGCAACCTTTTGTTTGTTGCACAGAACAATGCCCAATCAACTAAGCCACATGGGGTAGGGTAGTTGTGAGGATTTTAAATTGAATAACATATATATATCAAGTATTCACCATAGTACCTAGATCACAGTGAGCATCCTATATAATAAAAGGCTAATATGCAAATTGTCCCCATGGGTGGGAGTTCAACCGACCGGGAGTTAGACATGCACTGACCACCAGGGGGTGGCGTGGAACATGGTGGGCATCAGCGATGCAGTGCTGGCAGTGGGTGGCAGTGGAGGCACTGCCAGCCCCAAAGTGCCCCAATGAGAGCGGGACTGTGATGGGATGGTGGAGTAGGTGAGTGGGTGGCACCAGGCCAAGACGGGTGCAACTGGAGGCCCTGATCGCTCCGCTGTTCGCCCCACAGATTGGTCCTGATCGCTGGCCAGGCCTAGGGACCCTACCCACAAATGAATTTCATGTACTGGGCCTCTACTGTATCTATAAAAATTATCAACCACATTCTGTGGCTACAATTAAGCTCCACTGTGGTATGACCTGAATCTAAATATTCTGCAATTAAATAGCACAATGTAAAGATCACATATCTAAATCAAAAACTCAATATTAATTTTAAAAAGCTCTAAGACTCCAGGATTGAATTAAAGAGTATTCACCACTTTATTCCATTGTTTAAAAATTGACAAGAATGTAGAGATGTGTGTGTGTGTATTTCTCTGTGTGTGTATTTTTTTAAGGAGAGTTTGGTTCATTGATGTGTTTATGCAGAAAACTCTTCAATACAGAAAATGTTGCTAGAGGTTGTTTCTATGGGGATGCCCTTGTATACTAAAGAAATTAAATGGCTTACTTCACCTGAGATCAACAACAAGAAACTTTGTTTTTAACCATTCCTTGATGGATCTCCTCTCCTATTTGACCTAATTCAAATCTCCATACCTCTCCTCAAGCTTACCTCCTGGCACCCTCAATATATTTCATTAGAAAATGTGAAGCCATCTCTAGCCTTCACCATATCTAATCTTTGTCTCTTTGCTCTGCATGTGGCACTGATCAACTCATCCATCTGCCTCTTCTTCCATCAGCTCCTGCTTCCTCTAAGACCGTGCTTTACCAGTCATCACCTCTCACCTAAATTTTAATTCTCTCTTTTCCCTCTGTCTGGATTTATAACCGAATCTTTCAGATTAAACTATAGTCTCCCCTTTGACTGAATTCACCATCTGGCTTCTGCCTGGTCTGGTCTTCCCTTGGTTGCTTAATTCAGAACACCCTGCTCACTCCTGAACCTGTGGTTCTTTCTCACCATTCATTGACACTGGTCTTGCTCTTACTACAGTGATTGCCCACTCTCCAAACCCAAAGGCATTCTTGGCAGTTGTCTCCCTAGACATCTCAAGAAGAGAGGACTCACACCCAGAATTTGACACTGAGGATGACTTCCTTCTTCGTAAAACTCTCCTCTGTTAGCCTCTGTGTTGCTGGGATACTCCAGTGCGGTACCTTTCTGACCTCCTTCCCTGTACCCACGAAGGGTATCGCTTCCTCCCAGGCCTGGAGCTCTCCCTCACTTCATACAATTTCTACTCAAAGGTGCTGTCCTCATGGGAGCCTCCCTCAACTATATTGTCCTGCTCCTGTTCATTCTCTCCTCGCCCTGCTTTATTGGCCTCCATAGCACTCATCACTATCTTCATTATATGATATATGCTTATTTATCTATTATGTGTCTCTCTCACTGAAAACAAGTAAGTTAGACATTAGGTTATTGGAGAATATACATAATCCTCAACACTAACCCTAAAAGTCAGGCACAGACAGTGACAGTGGTCAATCATCCATTCCTTCCACAAATAGTTGAGGGTTATTGCACAAAGTACTAAGTTTATTGTAATGAACACAACAGATACAATGCCTATCATGATGTTTACTGTCTGCTCACAAGTCTTTTCTCCTTTCTCTACTTCAAATAGGCTTGCCAGTTTTGCTCAGTGTTTAAGTCATAGGCCCATGCACTGAAGAGTTACAGGTTCAATTCCCCATCCAGGGTACATACCTAGGTTGCAGGTTCGATCCCAAGCCCCAGTCAGAGTGTGTATGGGAGGCAACAAATCGATGTATCTCTTTCACATCGATGTTTCTCTCTATATATCCCCCTTCCTTGCTCCCTTCCATTCTCTCTAAAAAGCTAGGAGAAATGTATCTTTAGGTAAGTAGTAACAAAAACAAAACAAAACAAGGCTTGATGCTCTGGAGCCAATTCTATTTCTCTTATGTCATTTGCTCTATATATTTGCTCTCCACAGCCAGTCTTACTACTGTTGGCAGCATCCCCTCTTGTCGTTACAGTTTATAGACTCTCAGGTCTCGCTGGAGCAGGGAGGGCTCAGGAGATAAAGAGAACTGTTCTTAATTACAGAAAGGTTAAATCATTGGCTCAGGGTCATTCAATCAAACAATGGCAGAGTCAAACAAAAAAACTCCCCAAATCCCTCAGATTAGGTAAAACCCTTCAGCTGTATTCACCTCTAGCACCTTGAATCTCTCCTTTTGTAACATTCATTACTCTTGTAGCTATTTATTTAATGCCTGTGATCTCCACCCGATTTCAGGCTCTACTAGAGCGAACACCCTGTCTATCATTTTCACTGTGCCCAGCCCCTGTGTCTAGAGCACCCTTGCTGTGAAGTAGGTGGCCAAAATATTTGTTAAATGTCTTTTAAAGTTGCAGGCACACTCACTCGCTGTCTATTATAAGACGTTTCCCAAATCTAAAACTATTTCCCCTGTACAAGGTTTTTGATCTTGGAAACCACGCTTCACTGCAAAAAGGGCCTGAGGCTCAAGGCAGATTTTAGGGAGACAGGAACCTTTAAATCAAAACAGAAACAGATATGAGCGTGAAGTAAAGATAAAGATGGTCCAGGTGTGTAAATAGGCGTGAGCCAATGTGGGCTCAGAGATCCTGGGGTGTAATAAGGCACTGATTCCCTCCGCACTGCACAGAGCTGCTTGCATCTGGCCCCTGCCACTTCCCAGCAGGCTCCCTCAGCTTGTGGCTGGTGCATTCGTCAGCCTTTTGTATCCAGAAAGAGCAAAGGGGCAAGGGTGAGGTGAGAAGGAGAAATACATTTACTTTGAAAAACCACGGACAGCCAAAGAGGACGCCCTTTTAGACCTGGCCCTAGACATTGGGGAGCCACTTGAAAATACCTTTTAAGAATAAAGCTCAGAGGCCACTAAGATTGGGAGGACAGCCCTGACCGGTTTGGCTCAGTGGATAGAGCGTCGGGCTGTGGACTAAAAGGTCCCGGGCTCAATTCCGGTTGAGGGCATGTACCTTGGTTGCAGGCTCCATACCCAGTAGGGGGCATGCAGGAGGCAGCTAATCGATGTTTCTAACTCTCTATCCCTCCCCCTTCCTCTCTGTAAAAAGTCAATAAAAAAAAAAGAAAAGATTGGGAGGACAGAGCAGCCATCCACACTACAGTAACCAGAAATCCTGAGGTTAGAGAGAATTTACGTCGTGTCCAGAACACCCAAGAGAACCACAGGAGATGGCTCTGCTGCAGAACAAAATGCACTGGTGTTGGATGACTATGCTTAAAGGGCTTCTGCAGCCTGCATCACATGTGAGGCCACAGCTCTTTGGAGAGAACACAGAGCCTCTCCTCTAGTTCATGATCACCAATTTTCTTGGGATGAGTTAGACCTGGAGATAGAAATTAAAGACTGGGGACATAAGCCTTAGAATGGGAAGAAGGGAGTCCTCCTCTGGGCTCTCTTGGCCTTGGGCTCAGAATTCTAGTCATGTTTCAAGATCTTAAGGCAAAGGCAGCTTCTGGTTGGTAGGAATCCTTGTAAAGACTTCATGAGGAACAGCCAAGGCCTTTGGATGCTCTCTGAGTAGTCATAGCTTATATGCAATGTGTTTCCCCTTCCATGATTCTGAGTCCATCAGATAAATCACCTATATTGCAGCCTGTCTCAGGTGTGTTTACAGAATTGAGGACAGAATCGATTACCACACCTGGGTCAGAGCAGCAGGGTGGGAACAGTGTTTCGCACCACTGTCAATGAAGAAAAGGATTCTCAGGGACAAAGAGAGGTCCAGCAGCCCCTTGCCATGTGGAGATTTTAACTTCTCAGCTCACTTCAGTGAAATATGGTGCCAATATCATTGATTCAGACCAAATGGATTTTCATAACAGGCCTTGGAGAAGACCTTGGGATTCAATGACATATGAGTAGGACAGTTGTTGTAAACCCCATAAAGGCAGAAAATAACGTTTGTCTTGTTTCCCATTTTATGTCTAGTGCCAAATACCATATCTGCTTCAAAGTAGGAATTTTACTACTAGCTGATAAACAATCAAATAAGTGAATCTCATATTAGCTTTGCATTCAAATAAAAACAATATTTATGAATGAATGAATGTATTAAAATGAACATTCAGCCTGGCCCATATGACTCAGTAGTTGAGCATCGACCTATGAACCAGGAGGTCACAATTTAATTCCTAGGCAGGGTACATGCCCAGGTTGTGGGCTGATCCCCAGTAGGGGGCGTGCAGGAGGCAGTCAATCAAGATTCTCTCTCATCATTGTTTTATCTCTCGCTCCCTCTCGCTTCCTCTTTGAAATCAATAAAATATATGTTAAAATAATAAAAATAAAAATAAACATTCACTTTAGAGATACGTAAGTAATTTTATGTGGTTATCAACTATCATTTACTTAGAAAAATAGGTAAATTTTGTAACTACTATATTATTAAGGAGAAAGCAGAGTTATTTTAATGAAGACCCTCACTTGGCATTTCATAGTCAACAAGGCAGTTGGCAAAACCGAATGTGACTAGAACTGCATTCAGCATTTCAAGAACAAAAGCTTCTTTGGAGAATGTTAATAATCCCTTTGAGAGCATTGCCTACCCACAGAAAGTGAAGTGGGCTGTTGCTGTGATTTTGTTTTTGTTTTAGCAGGTATTGAATACCAACATTGTGTAAGTAGCTTTGGTACACAGAGAATTAAGCAAAAACATGTCTGCTTTAAATCCTGCCACTCTAACAAAGCAAAGAAAACCAGAGGATAGATACGCCAAGAATAGAATAAATTCATGATGGCTACGATCCAAGGAGCATTTGGTAAGCCACTATCGTACTCACACAATAAAGACTTTTATTTCACCTCTTTTAAAATAACATTTTAAAGCTGCAAAGTCTCCAAGCTAAATCTTTACCACTGCACAGCCCACCTCAACCATACACACACCTACACACATTTCCACACCACCTTCAAATACAGCAAGACAGGTAGAGAATACAGGAAGCAAAATCAGTGTCAAAAACCTCACTACGAATTTCTGTTTAAAAATGCTGAAGGAAATACGCTTACCAAAGGTTAAACAAGTATGATCATAGAAAAACTCTTCCAAGGCCTGTCTATAGTTTGAGAAAAATAAAATGTTGAAAATAGGAAATCATTTTTATTTTTTAAGTTTTTAAAAAATGTATTGACTGTTTTAAGAGAGAGAGAGAGAAAAGGAGAGAGGGGTGGAGAGAAAGAGAGAGAGAAAGAGAGAGAGAAAGAGAGAGACATCGATTTGTTGTTCCACTTATTTATGCACTCATTGGCCAGGGCAAGCAAGCCATCTTTAAATAATTAAGTCAAAGAGCTCATCTGCTCTTGCACAATCAATTTTTCACTAGCCTAGAAAGCTAGAAAAAGAATGCTCAAGATCTAGAATTTCCATGAGGGGAAACAATGATGGATGGTCAGTTGTCACAGACTCTGGATCTGGAAGGTCATCTGGAGCAACATATCTGTTCTTGGGGATACTCCTGTGCCTTCTGTAAAATGGGGGTGAATGTCCTACCATTTTTATAGGGTTATGTGGAGAGGATGTAATCTTCAAGGCTCTCCTATAGCTTTTTAAAAAATAGTTCATACTCAACATAGTACTCAAAGTCTCCCTAATCTTGACCCTACCTACACTCCCCATGAACATCATTATGCTACAGGCTACCAAATTCCTGAAATTCCCCACACTCATTGAGAATCTCTCTGCTTACCTCTCTTTTCTTCCCTTGCTAGTTTAGTGATCTTTCCAGACTCAGCTTGCCCATGTCTCATTAGCCATTCCATCTTAACTAGATGCCCCTCTAGTGTTTTCAGAGGCCACTTGGCTTCCTGCTGGTAACTGCATCCAACACTATCTTTCAGCCATATCTACAGCTTTCCCACTAAACTTTAGGCTTCTTGATGTATCCCTAGTGCCTAGCACCTTACTTGGGACACCGTAGAAAGAAGCATGTAATCTTCAGAGCATGTAATCTTAAATTAATATTATTTCATATTAGAGGCCCGATGCACAAAATTTTTGCAAGGGTAGGCCTTTGCAGCCCCTGCTGCCTCGTGTCCCTGCCCCCCCGCCTGCACCCGCCTTGGCCTGGCACTGCCTGCTTCCACTGCCACACACCCCTGGTTCCCCAGTTCCGTGGAGCCCCCAATCGATCACCCTGCAGAGGATGACCTGGGCCTCCCTCTTTGGGGCAATCAGGCAGCCCCCCCATCCATCGACACCCCCCCGCCAGTGGCCTGGGCCTCCCTCTTTGGGTGATCGTGGAGCCCCCTGATTGATCGCTGGACTGGCCAATGGCCTGGGCCTCCCTCTGCGGGGCAGTCATGGGGCGATGGCGGGCCCCCCAACCAATCTCATCGCACCCGCCTCAGCTGACCTGGCACCAGTGCATGTCATAGCATTCGTCTGGAAGGTTGTCTGGGCGGTTGTTCTGCTGTTCAGTCGTTCAGTCAATTTGCATATTATGCTTTTATTATTATAGATTCAAGCCATCTGTGAAAATTTTCTGTTTATATCACCCAATGCTATCTCATAGTTTAGTTTCATCTTAGAAAATTACTCCTGGATGGCAGGAATGCTTTATTTGCCAACAAGTCAACAAAGAAAGTCCTTGCATCTTAATGGAAATAAGCAAAATTGGTACACATAATGATAGATTAGCTTAATTGAATTTGGGTTGTGATTTATTTCCCCATTCAATTGCTTCCTTCCCACCCCAGTCCTCTTTGATGTCAACTTGTTTAAATCATTGTTCTTGCTCCTCTTTGTCTCCACTGACATGAAAACATAAAGAAGAAAATCACATGTTGGGCTGTGTATGTGTCCCACAGCAGTCTCCATAGCCAGTGTGCTTTATATGTGGACATCCAGACAACCGACCCTGTTGGGCACATTTTCAGCACTTGTATGACCTGCTTCACTGCTGGGGAAAGGCTCATTACAATGCAGCCTGTGGAGATAATATGCTGATGAGAGAACTAAGCTATTTCTAGCTATTGATATTCTTTTCCAAAAATGAGTGAATATAATTTATTGCAAAAAAAAAAAAAATTAAAAGTTGAAAAGGAAATATCCAAAATTTTCAAATGGGTTTAATTATCTTGGTAAGACACAGGGATAATAATGGAGAAAACCTAAATTGAACAAACCTAACTGTCACAGTCCTCTTAATCAGACTTGAAATGGGTTTATTCCTGGACCAACATCTAATCCAGGAGGAGGAAATCAAAAAATCAAAAATCCAGGCCCATTCAATTTGACCTATGAGACCAAAGCACCACCTAGTGGGGGGAAATGAAAAATAACCTGCTTTTGCACAGATTCTTTTTTAAACCTAACAGACAAATGTTTTCTTGTATCTCCAGTCTCTCGGTGTCTAGTGAATTTACAAATCCCCCTTTTAAATGTATGCTAAAATTAACTGAAGGCTTAAAAAGAAAGAACAAACAACAACTCTTTTTATTATCTCCCAAACCTGTTAACACAAACACGCGGGGCTTCTACATAAATAGAGATGCGTGGGCTGTGCACCATCTGTATACAAAGCTGTTTGCCAAGTACCTTTTATAGCAGCCAGCATGGCTACGACCGGATTCCTGGCCATCTATACCTTCTTCAGTCTTCATCTGCTCCCTCTCTGGGAAGGTGAGAAAGTCACCATTTTATCCTGTGCCACAGCATATGGGAAATAAATATGGCAAAAAGGGTAAGAATATGAGCTCCTAACAGACAAACCTGGATATGAATCCCAGTTTACTCCTTCCTAGATTTGTGGCTTATAAGCCAGACATCTCAATTCTAATATCTCTGTTTATATCTATAACTAGAGATCCGATGCACAAAGATTCATGCAAGAATGGGCCTTCCTGCCCTAGCCAGTTTGGCTCAGTGGATAGAGCATCAGCCTGTGGATTGAAGGGTCCCAGGTTCAATTCCGGCCAAGGGCATATGCCCAGGTGGCAGGCTCAATCCCCACTAGGGGGTGTGCAGGAGGCAGCCAATCAATGATTCTTTCTCATCATTGATGGTTCTATCTCTCCCTCTCCCTTCCTCTCAGAAATCAATAAAGATATATTAAAAAAAAAAAATAGAATGGGCCTTCCTTCCCCTGGCTGCCAGCAGTGCCTTCACTCAGGACCAGAGCAGCCTTTCCACCTTCAACACTGCCCAGAGGCCCAGAGTGGCTGGGGTGGTGCGGAATGCCTTCGTCGTCGCCATGGTGATGACGCAAGCGCCCTGCCCCACCCCCAGCTGCTAGGGTCCCTGTGTATGCAAACTAACCCGCTATCTTTGTTGGGTTAATTTGCATACTCACTCCTGATTGGCTGGTGGTTGTTGCGAAGGTACGGTCAATTAGCATGTTACCCTTTTATTAGGTAGATATCTATAAATGGGGATAATAATAATCTTTACTTGCTGGGGTAATGGTAATATTTACTTGAAAGATTGTTTGAAAAATCAAACAAGAGACTATAAATAACCCAGCATGATAGCTAACATTAGAAAACATCCACAAATATTTTTAAATTGAATTTATTGGGGTGACAGCCTATATAATAAATAGGTAATATGCAAATTGACTGTCACACCATCGCACAAGATGGCCGTCCCCATGTGGTCACAAGATGGCCACCACAAGATGGCCGGCAGAGGAGGGCAGTTGGGGGCGACCAGGCCTGCAGGGGAGGACAGTTGGGGGAGACCAGGCTGGCAGGGGAGGGCATTTAGGGGCAACCAGGCTGGTTGGGGAGGGCAGTTGGGGGCAATCGGGCCGGCAGGGGAGCAGTTAGGTGTCAGTCAGGCTGGCAGGGGAGTGGTTAGGGGGTGATCAGGCTGGCCGGCAGAAGCAGTTAGGGGCAATCAGACAGGCAGGCAGGCGAATGGTTGGGAGCCAGCAGTCCCAGATTGTGAGAGGGATGCCCGACTGCCAGTTTAGGCCTGATCCCACAGAGATCAGGCCTAAACCAGTAGTCAGGCATCCCACAAGGGGTTCCAAATTGGAGAGGGTGCAGGCTGGGCTGAGGGACAACCCCCTCAGTGCACAAATTTTGTGCACCGGGCCTCTAGTTGGATAATAAAAGTATACAGGTTTCAGGTGTACAATTCTACAATACCTCATCTGTATATCCTACTGTGTGTTCACTACGCCAAGTCAAGTCTCCTTTCATCACCATTTATCCCCCCTTTACCCTCTTTTGCATATCTCTTCACCTCCTTCCCTCTGGCAATCACCATACTGTTATCTATGTCCATGAGTCTTTCTTTTTTATTTTCTTTGCATAATCCCTTTACCCTTCTCACCCACCCTCTAACCCTCTACCCACTGACAACTGTCAGTTGTTCTCTGTATCCATGAGTCTGTCTCCAATTTGTTTGTTAATTTATATTGTTCATTAGATCCCACATCTAATGAACAATATAAATTAACAAACAAATGGTACTTGTCTTTCTCTGACTGGCTTATTTCACTTAGAATAGTACTCTCCAGGTCCATCCTTGCTGTCACTTAGGGCAGTGGTCGGCAAACTGCGGCTCTTTGGCCCCTTGAGTGTGGCTCTTCCACAAAAATACCACATGCGGGCATGCACATACAGTGCAATTGAAACTTCGTGGCCCATGCGCAAAAGTCGGTTTTCAGCCTGGGCGAGTCTATTTTGAAGAAGTGGCATTAGAACACTCAATGGACCAAAGAGCCGTATGTGGCTCGCGAGCCGCGGTTTGCTGACCACTGGCTTAGGGTAATAGTTCCTTCTTTTACAATTGAGTAGTCTGTGGTACATTTATAATGGAATATACACAAACAGTTCTTAGAAGTTTTATTATTCTAGTTATTAACTTATTCTAATTTCTACCTTCTTGTTTTAATAGTGCAAACAAAATACATGGAATGGAATTTCACTAAGGTGGATACTTTCTTGTTTTCAGACTATGTACTTCTTTAAAGTAATCACCTAATATATTAAGACAAACCCCCTTTAGAATTTTGTTATCTAGGAATGTATTATACTCCAATGGTGGTGGATAAACTACTACAAGGACATGTGTGATGTGGAGATGTGACCCAAACGGTAGCTGATTGGGTGGTTGGGTGGTTGGGGGAAGTGGTAGGGTAGTCGATTGGTTTTAAGGCACAAAATCCATCTCTGAACTGAGATGAAAAGAGAGAACAACAATATTGCCAAGTCACCATGCCCAAATCCACAGCCAATGTACCTCCTAAATTTCATTTTCCTTGATTGCATTTAGGGAGTACCTGAAACAAATCAAGCAATCTGCTACAACACAGAATAAAATTGAATCATTTCAATGGGTCTAGCTAAATGAAGGAGCTGATATTATAAATTCTGAAGGCCTATTTTTTGTTTTCCAAATTTCCCAATACTGAGAATAGGTGTTGTTGTTTTTTTCCAATGATAAGTATGCATCAGTGACCTTAAGTTGAGTTGGAGGAAGAGTCATTCTCCATTATCTGCAAAAAATAGGTGGCAACACATGACATGAAAATGTAAAGAAGAAAATCTTATAGTCTCATGTCATTTGCTGGATTACATTATTCTCTTGCAAAAGAAGCCTTCATTTAATTCCAGGCAGAAGGGAGTGGACTTATCACAGGCATTTATAACAAAGACACACATGATTGAATTGGTCATCTGCCTGCAGAAATTATTTAAGGAGGGGGAAAAAGGAAACAGAGACCAAAAAATCTATGTGTGTGTTTTCTAATAAGCTCAAACTACTCTTTTCTGTTTATAAGATGAATAGAAATCATAGCATTTAAAAAAAGAAAGGAAGAAACAACAGAATTTTTACTACTATCCTAACTAGAGATGGATGATATGAAATACTCCCATTTGATCTTGATGGATGATATTAGAACTTGTTCTGTGTTCTGGAAAAAAAAGTGACCTTTCCCCCACAAAGCACCTCCCTATAGGCTTCTTGAAGAAAAAGATGGCTCTGTGCTGTCCAAATCTGACAATGGATGTAATTGTGCCTAGAACAAGGAGTCTCTGGGGCTTAGAATCACTTTGGCTCTGAACCATGACCCCCCCCACCCCCACCCCCGTTCAATGATCAGCTTGGTCCCTGAACCTTCAGTAAAGACAATCAAGAAAGAGAATCTCTTGCTTTTTACCATCCCTTTGCCTATATTTTTGATCCAGAAATACATATGCAAATATGTTTGTTTGTTTGTTTGTTCCTGGCATCTATTTCTCTGTCCAGGTTGCTATCAAAACCAGTATCACTGCCTTAACTGGTTTTGCTCAGTGGGTAATGTGTCGGCCTGTGGACCGAGGGGTTCCAAGTTTGATTCTGGTCAAGGGCACATGCCTGGGTTGCGGGCTCAGTCCAATGTGCAGGAGGGAGCCAATCAATGATTTCCTCTCATCACTGATGTTTCTATCTCTCTCTTCCTCTCTAAAATCAATAAAAATATATTAAAAAAAACCCACACAGTATCATTAACAGTGGTGCCTCCCCAGATATTGATGATTATGAAGACTATAAGCCAATACTTGATAAGTACTTAAAGCATTCATGCTTAACATGGATTTAAACACATGCTTTCCTAGGAATGAGCTGGAAGGGCAAAGGAAGGAACACAGAAAACCTGAACAGTATAGGACAATGATGCTCAGGGCCTCAGATCTCTTTCTAGCAAATATCATTATTCATACCACCTAAGTTGAAGAGCAATAGGAAAACTTTCAGATTCAATGCAGTCATAAGAATGTAAATCTTTGGAGCCTCCTTTTGTACATCAGGTTTGGGAAAGGCAGGGAGATTTGAACTGGCAAACTCACAGCAATTTTAATTGGTTTTTTTTTAAAATGAACCTATAGTTCTTAAGTTGGATGGTAGGTGCATGAGCATTTGTTTTATTATTTTTATACTTTACCCACATTAACATATTATATTATTTGCATGCATTCAGTAGTTAATTAAAACATGAAAAGTCTTTTTTTAAAAAATGACAAAGTAAATTACAGTCTTCAGCAATTAATAAGGATGGTGGGTACAGGGTGTTGAGCACTTCCTGTATTTTCTGTATAAACAGTGTAAGGTTTATTTCTCAAATGGTAAAATAAAATCAGAGAGAATCTGAGTAACCTTCGGTTGTCCTGCTTTGGTGACTTGACAGAGACTAAACTTTCTAAGCCAAGGAACCAGAAAATCATAGGATTAAGAAAGAGGCAAATAATAGCCTACCTTGCACCCATCTTCTCAGGGGTAGTGTAGGTTCACAATTTATCATTTTCTCCCATTGAATCTTACCATCAATACATTTGTTTTATTTTGTTGTTATCCTTTAAAAATTCCAAGGCTTCTTTTTGAGAGACAATCCTACTCATGTCACATGGTTGAATTTTACCCAGCATCACACTTTAAGGATTCTCTTCAATACTAACAACTGACAGAAAAAACACTCAACTGGAAGCAACAAATGAAGCTATTAGGTAGTGAAGAAAGGGAGATCTGTGTTTCAATGTGCAAGACCTGAAGAAAACTGTGGGAATACAGTACATCTGTATGCCTTACAGATGCCTGGGTAATTCTCACACCAACCTGTGCAAAAACCCCAAAACCCTAAAATGTTTGCTACATGAATTTTTTTTAAAAAATCACAATTCTGCAAGATTTTTTAAAAAGTATATCAAAGTTTCTTCTTTTGCAGGGGAGGTTATTGACATACTTGAAATATTCAGAATGCCTTTTTTTTTTAAGAAAAAAATTGCACGCATTTCAAACCTAGGCAGGAAATCACAGTTCAAGGGTTTCAATCATTTCAGCTCAGCAGCAGGGAGCTTGGGAAAGATTTGGAGGGAGGAAGAGGTGGAGCCTTCTGGTAGTTCTCCCAGCCAGATGCCCAGACCCTAGGAGCAACAGCAGAGCTCAGCTGACAGCACTTTCTCCCGCATCAGGGAAAATGATGAACTTGGAATGAACTTGTTCCTAGCCATACACAACCAAGAATAGTAACATTATAATTTAATGAGAGGACACTAATAGTTGATTCCATTGGAAATCATGCAGTGAACATTTTTTAAAAACCACTGTATGTCTGAAATACTATGTACTGTTTGAGTAATAGAGAAAAAGATTTTAATAGGAGAAAGGTATTTAAAAAAATCTTTAATTGTGAAAACTAAAGACAAAGTTAAGGCTAAACGAGATTATAATAAAAGCTTATACAATTACAAGTGGAATAGATATCTTAAGTATTTGCCACTTCACCGATTATTTGCATTTTAGAACTGGTTTTACCTTCCTCCATTTAGTGTATAGTCATGTCGAGGATAACTCTAAAATTCTCATCGCCAACACTAGTTTGTGCCTTTTTGGCCATTGGCCCTGACTATTTCATAAGCCTCCTAATGACATTTTTGCTTTCATTCATTTTTCTAAAAATATTTATCAAATCCCCAGAGTGTATCAGACATTGCATAAGGATCTGGTTATTTAGTGCCAAAAAAAATGGATGTTTGTCTGCCTTCCAGGGGCTGTTTTTCTTTCAATTTATCCCTCACACTCTGCCACGGGGCTCTTCTAAGACATAGCTTTACCCTAAGACACACTTGCTCAAAAATTTCCATATCCCTCCAAAATCTCCCACCTCCAGACCCCATGGTCAAGACCTCATCTAGGTCACCACATATCACCCTTCACCACACACCTCCATTGAACTTTCTATTCCCCAAACGATCCGGGACTTTTCTACCACCCCACCCTTGTTCTTGTTCTTTCTATGTAACATTGTGCCTGAGCAGAACCAGGCCTAGATTTTTAAAAAGTGTGGATTTACTAAATAGATTGAGATGATATTTGCCACATGAACATATAGGTTTCAGGTGTGGGCCTAGTCTGATGAAAGAGAAGTGAATACATTGAACCTGTAAAAAAAAATAGGTTATGCAGACTACTTAAATGGGTTTAGTTATAGTGACGTTAATAAAAAAAAAGGATAAAATAAATACTTAAGTATGAAGTCATCCATAGAAATAAAATTATTCCCTTGGAATCAGGGAGGAAGTCAGCCCACACACAAAGTTGTTTTCACCCATTGGGATACAGCACATCAGTGTCACAGGAGGACTGTGTGTTGGCCTTTCCAACGTACACATACTTCCCTCTAACATGTCCTTCTTTACAACATTAGAAAGCTACTACCTCTGCCCTCTACTGCCTGGTCAATATATGTAAAGGAGAATCAGAATGAGTGAACATGATATTATACAAACTACTATTTAGAGATATTGACTTAGGATCATTGGCTAGAGAACCAATAGTCGGGACTCCTGACTCATGCACTTTGCTGCTCATTAGCTCTGTGACCTTGGAAAAGTCAATACTTCCTTTTGAGCCTTATTTTCTATTGCAAAATGAGAGATAACTGAGGTATTTATTTGTAAATGCAAAAATAATAAATTATTGATTAACTAATAATAATGAATACGTTTTATAAAGTAATGGTTTTGTGTCTTGCAGGGACCATTACAATAGTGAATCCACACTATTCCAAACATTTCAGTTATCATCATTACCTTTAAGTGGTGCCTAATGTTTTATAAGTTTATCAAAAGTTTATTGAACATCTATAATCTGTCAGGTTCTATAGAAAACACTGGGAATATAAAGAGAAATAAGGCACTGTACCCATTCTACAAAATTCACAGAAATAGTGAGGCAGAATAATAAACAAATACTTCTGTGATAGGCACTCTAATGGAGAAATATTCACTGAAAAGAAAAAGACTGAGGAAATCACTATTTTCCAATGACTGACACTGCTAAGCAATGTGCAAGGAAAAATTAATCACATAGTTCTGATTCAAATTTCCTAAAAATCATGCATAGGCAAGCATGCTGTGTAAACCATATAAAATCTAGATAAATATTTACTCAGTACAAGACCCCACATATAGAGATGAACAAGGTAAGCAGTTTGGCACCTTTGAGGAAGACAGTTTTCTCACTGGTGCTTAGGTTTAAGTGAGTCCTACAGGACTTGAAATGGAAAATTACACTTGGAGAACATTCCTGGAAAGTCTTAATTGCCATGCTATAGAGATTTGAGGTGTTTAAACATAAACACAAAATTTATGAGGAAAGGCTTACATCAGCTAGCTCCAAGTGGGTGAATTTAACTGGCATAGTAAAGAACAGGCTATCATTGAATACAAGAGGGAATGGTTAGAATTCAGAGCCAAAGACTGATGGCCACAGAAAGGCATGCGTTGAGGGCACTGCTAAGGTAAGTGGACCTGGATCTGCAGTGGGACCAACTGCCAAGTGCCAGATGTTCTCCAGCCATAAGGCAGCAGCTGAGCAACTAGGCAGAGGGATTTGCTTAGGATGCAGGTAGTGGGCGGCCAGGTCATGAGGCATTTGTGGGAATGACATTGGTGAGAATGTCATTCAGATTACTGACTAGAAACGCCGGGTGATGTATGGAGGCAAATGAGACCTTTGAGAACGTGGAGAGTAGAAAGTGGAGGCAGGAAGTAAGAGGTGGGGCCTCTATGTGGGAGAGAAAGTGGCGGCTGAATAGGCAGCAGTGCCATGCACCTGCTCCTAGGGCCAGGTCAGAAAAACAACTAAATTGGAGAACATCCACCCTGAATTAACAAATTAACAACTTAGACACAGCTGAGGAGACAACTTTCAGTAAGGAAGGGCAGAGGATGCCTAGAGATTGCTGATTACCAGCCATAAACCGCCTGGAACCACCACCATGCCCTGGCAATGAGTGGAGCAGTACCTCCCTGCAGGCTTCCAGACATCTGCAGGGAGCTTGCACTGCCAGAGTGAGCTCCCACACCAGGCCTCCTCACAATCCTGCTGGGCACAGCATCCTAGGATCCGGCTCCAAGACCCCACAGTGAGTGCAAGCCAGGGGGACCCCAGAACCTTGCTACTAGCCTGACCCGGAGCCACCCAGCACCGCTCCACCCCAGCCCTGGGACCTGCTGCCAGAGCTACCGGAGCAACCCTGAGCATGCCCCACTCCGGGCCACAGGAGAGCATGGATTGTGCAACACAGAGAAATCTGTGCCCACTCCACCCTGGCCCCCTGGATAGCCCTGATGGGGTGACCCAGAGCAACCCATGCCCACTTCATCCCAGTCTTGGAGGGGTGCCCCAGAGCAACCCAGTGCAGGTCTGACTCAGGGCCACAGGAGAGCTCTGACTGTGCGACCCAGAGGAGGTAGGAGGTAGGAGTGAGGTGAAATCTTAGGAAACAATTAACAGCAAAGGAAATATCCTTTGCTGGATGGCCAGGCTTTTGAGAAAGTTAAGTTATTGGAAAAAACCATAACATAAATACTAAAGCCACCACGGATAATGCAGAGGGTGGAGTGAGACAAAGGCTATGAGTAAGGAATTCAGTTTAGAAAATTCTTTACATCCCGAAGGTCAGTAGATGCCAATGATGAGGTTGGAGGAAATAGCACAAAAGATACATGGACCTTAAAAGAAGAGACATCAGAGAACAATGATTGTGAAGTGTGCTCTGATTCCAGGAATAAACGAATTAGGAATAAATTATCCTTCACTGAAGGAGACTTCCAGGGATGTTAGATCATCACAGTGTATCCAGGTTTTGGGCACAGATGTTGAAATTATAAGGGAATTTGTTCACATTAGAAAAATACATATGAAACCACAATATGCCCATGGGAAGGCAATTACTTAATCATCTGAGGTCTACTTAATTGGCATCCAACATTTGTCATAAGAAATAAATACTGCCGAAACCGGTTTGGCTCAGTGGATAGAGCGTCGGCCTGCGGACTCAGGGGTCCCAGGTTCCATTCCGGTCAAGGGCATGTGCCTTGGTTGCGGGCACATCCCCAGTGGAGGGTGTGCAGGAGGCAGCTGGTCGATGTTTCTCTCTCATCGATGTTTCTAACTCTCTATCCCTCTCTCTTCCTCTCTGTAAAAAATCAATAAAATATATTTTTAAAAAAAGAAATAAAAGAAATAAATACTATTATACAAATATATTTCTATGATACAAAGTCCCAGAAGTAAATAAGTCATACTCCCTCTAATTAATTAATTGAATATAAAGAGAAAAACCATTCTCCTGTGAAAACACAATTTAAATTTCCATCATCAAAATATTCTAACCAAATTCTTAAAACACTTGTTCTCAGAAAAAAAAAAACAACAAGAGTCTGGAAGTGCAAATTCCTATACCATTATTCTTAGAAGCACCATTTATTAAGATAGCTGAAATTTTTCTTTCAGATTCTCTCTTCAGCAACCCCCCACCCCATATTCAGCAGTCACACTTATCCTATTTCCTCAAGTACTATCAACTTCATAGGTTCCAAAGAGCTAATACTATTCTGTTCATTGGAGCTGATTATCAAAATAACAATTAAGATGTGGTCTGATCCCCCAGTGGTCCTCAGCTGAGCCATTATGGAGGATTCCTGGTAATGGGTCTGTAATAACGTTACTGAGACATAGCTTCTTGTTCAGCTGAACTCCACTGGAGACCAATAAGCAGCCATCTTCCCATGGAAGGCAATAATTTGCACATGAGGCTGCTCAGATAATAAACCAGCAACTCCATAGTCCTCTGATTTTTTTCTGTCAAGAGTGAGCAGGGAACAAGAGGTTGGCCATGGGTTTCCACCACTTGGCCTCATGTTCAAATGCCTCAGAGCCTCAGGCTCATAGAGTTTTGAAGTGTTGACTGAGGAGAGGTGCCAGTAAAATCATCTGTTGTAAATAATTCATTGTGAAAGCTAAATTAGGTTGCATTTTACTACTACAAATGAATGACTTAAAAATTAGTTACTAAAAAAAAATGAGTTACTGTGTACAAAGTTTAGATTATGTATTGAGATGTCTGGTAGTAATGGAGGCTGTAAAGATTATGGTTTGGTTCCCTCAGTCTCATAAGTGACAAGAACCAAAGATTCACTGGCCAGTGATTTTTCTCTATTCCAGGAAAGAATCAAAAATAGGACACGAGATTCTGAGGGAACCAGAATACCTTGGTGTGCTCTGGGACCCTGTGGAAGTACTGTCTTTAAAAATCAGGATATTGCCAGGAAAGACAGGTCTTCTGAAACTTCCTTGGGTTTTGGTTGATTTGTACAGACCCATAATCAAGAATATGTTTAGATTTAAAATTAGAACATACAGAACATCAGTGCTAATTGAATAATCTAATCCCAGTAACCCTACCATCCACATCCACCCAACACACAGTTAACATCTACTCTAGAGGAAAGTATAGTCACCACTGTAGGCACACTGGTTCTCTAGGAAATATAGTGCATACACACAAACAGTGAGAATGAACCTACTAAAAATTCTACTTATTTTATTTATCAGTGACATTTTTCTTTAACAGAAGTTTTATATTTTGAACTTAAGCTGCTACTTGGAACCTTAAAAATACTCTTTCCTAAGTCCAACACTATAGTTTATATCTATTAGTTCTAATTTCATTAACAAAACCAGGACTTTTGTAAGGTACTAGTACATTTTTAAGATTTTGTTGCATTAATTGCCCAAGACCACCTAGCTAGGAAGAAAAGGACCAGGATCTGAGCCTACCTTTTACTCTCAAGTTCATAAAAAACCCCATTTAGAGGCTGAACAATGCATTCTCTTAGTTCTGAATCTAAATGCAATGGGATTTTGGAGAGAGATCATTATGAACTAAAGTGGGCAGAGAAAACTCAAAGGAGTAGGTGAGATGGGCTGGACCCTAAAGACTGTATAGAATTTGAATAGCTAGGTAAAGAGGGAAAATATTCCAGGGGAGAAACTAGAGCAGCAAGGGCACGGAGGCATGATGACAGAATATGCTAGCGACAGTACGGACAGCCGACAGAGGACCCCATGAATATGAAAGGAAATGGGATTCACGAGAGCAGATGATCGGTGGCCTTCAAAACCAAGAGTAGGGCTGGCACTGCAATAAGGGGGATCCATAGGAGGTTCATCAGCAGAGGGGTCATAAGAAAAAAAAAGTCTCAGGAAGATTAATCTGGAACCAATACACAGGACCGATTTCAGAAATGACAGCAGGGAGGCCAACAGCGGGGAGCTCAAAGACTGCCAAAGGAAGCAGCAGGAGAATCGTTTTGTAACACACCCTATGTTGCCCAGCTAATTCTCAATAGCATGGCTTCAAGAGAGTTTCCACGCAACACTCTTCCCTGCCTTGCTCTGTGTCTGAAGAATCTGCCACCAAAACATTCCCTGTGACAAGAGATGCAGCTTTAGAAAGTATAGCCACAATTAAATATTACCTAGGAAACCAAATATAACTAAATGCAAAATGTTACCCCACACTGGGAAATAACTCTGAGATTTGGTTAGAGCTGTGTTTATCGTTCATTAACCTTTATATGGAAGGAAAATATGCTAAATTAATCCAAATGCAAATTAAATATGTTCGAGGTTGGAAATACATGTGGTATGTTGTGGGGATTGGAATAAAGCCTCTACCAATACCAAGAGTTTTTTTGGCTAAACTCACTTGTTTTAATATTTCCTTTTCCATTGGCTCTGTTCTCAGGATTTTTTATGAGTTGGGGACAACAGACATGTGTGATGTTAAGTGTTTGAGCTGTAGGCCCTTCTCCAAAGGCCCCGGTGCCAGGGCACTAATGTGGCTTTAACTAGATGACATACTTGAGAGCCAGCATGTGGGAACCATTTGGGGACTGTAGGCAGGGAGAGGCGACAGGAAGATTATTCTTAAGGATAAATAAATACCAGATGACGTCCCCCTTTCTAAATCCTTTTTCAGAGAAAAAAAATTATACTCTAACTACTGGATATTCAGATGGGATAAAGGGACTTTCTGCCAAATACCTTATCTGGGGCCCAGGCTGACATACTACCTTTACAATTACAGAAATACACAACTTGCCATTTGATTGAGACGCAACAAAAAGTTCACACATGACCCTGTAAGACACAGAAACAAAGGTATTTGGATAGAAAATTTATTTCAGAGTAACTGGGGGAAAAATCTGAAAGGAAACATTTATTTATTTATAGTGTATATATGCACATGTGCTTATTTTTATTTATATAAATATTTATTTGGTTATATTTATGGAAGGATATGCAGGTAAAATTGCAACTTTATTTTTAGTTGAGGGCTGATTACAAAAAGCATTGAGTGAATTTATTAGGAAATAATGCCCAGACTGGCATGCTATTATTTCCTATCGAGACTCTTGAGAGTGGTTGCAAAGATTTTACCACATTTGGCAAAATTCTCCTGAAGAGATATAAAATTTTTGCAACCCAGGATGTACAAAAATCAAGAAACCTTTGTGTTTTATATTTCTTTAGTTACAGTCCATTGATGTTCTTCAATCAGCTGGTACTAGTTTTGGTCAACATTAAACTCAGCAGAAATTGATGAGTGATGTTAAAGTAGATGAGTACTATCTCACTAGATCTTCAACGTACTAGAGAGTTAAAATAAATCTTTCCATGTGAAATAAACCACAATGTCGCTTTGGAAGTGGATACCACAGAAAAAAACTAATACCCAAGTGGCTCCTTCCACATATACAGTATGAGGGCCTTTCCCCTTCAATTACAATCCACTCCAAAACCAATGTATTGTAACTGCTCAGAAACTGCAAGGCTTTCTGTGAGAAGGAACAAGGGCAAGAGAGAAAAGAAACAAAAACATCTTGACATTTTCATTTTCATCTGAAGAAGAAAATTGTACATTGGGATGCTCATTATAACTCCTGCATGCCTAAAAGCATTCTTTCTGGCAAGAAAACACCTAGTCCTGGTAGAAATGCTATTTATTTCATGAAAAGAACACTAGGACTTTTGTACAACTAAGGCTTGGAAAATACGCAAAGCTCAGTCATTCACCCCGCAAATATATTTTAAACATCTATTATATGCTTGACACCATGCATATTCTGAAACAAGGTTATATAAATAATTGGTAAAATCATGCGTGTTTTTTCTACTGCTTTGTGCTTTTATGCAGCTTCCAGACTTTCAACAGTGAGCGTGTATAATGTTAATTATTTTAAAAATGAGTTAAAATTAAAACCATCAACTATGTAAAGTCCCCTCATATGTTTTGTAGACACGAATCAAAATAATAAGTCCCCACAAGAGTCTGAAGATCAAGATGAGGATAGTCAAGGACCAAAACACTCCCTGGCATAGAAAGACTTCCACTTTCCTGAAGTCTCCAAAAGTTTTGTTTAAAATACTTCTTAATTTAATTTGGCAAAGAGACATGGATCAGGTGGCAAAGATCCACAGAATAAAGGTAAGTGAGAAAAGAAACCATCATTCTAGGTAAAGAAAATAAGAACAACGAGCTGCAATAATCAAATCAATCCCTGCACCCACTGAGTTTAATCAAGCATTATCAGAAGAACCAGAGGGAAAAAGCAATGAGGACCTCATACAAGAAACTCAGATAAAGAAACACTTGATGGAGAGACAGTCGCAGGAATTTAACTAGCTGTGTGCAGTCTCTGTGGCTGTACAAGGCTCCTTGACTGTATAAGGCCCATAACTGGAGTTGCAGGATCTCCCCCCACCACCTCCCTGATTCCAAAAAGACAGGTTCCAGCCCTAGCCGGTTTGCTCAGTGGATAGAGCCAGCCTGCAGAATGAAAGATCCCAGGTTCAATTCCGGTCAAGAACACAAGCCCAGGTGGTGGGCGCGATCCCCAGTGGGGGGCGTGCAGGAGGCAGCTGATCAATGATTCTCTCACCATTAATGTTTCTATCTCTTTCTCTCTCTCCCTTCATCTCTGATTAAGTAATAATAATAATATTTTTTTAAAAGACAGGTTCCAGAATATTCTATATTGGCAAGGCTGTTCTGGAACTGATGCAAAGCTTAAAATCATCCCTAGGAGGTAATGGCTTAAAACACAGAACACTGTGGGTTATATAGTCATCCCTCCCCCAATCTCAAAGTGTAAAGGCAAAGACAGGTCAAAAGCAATGGGCTGATGTCCACTTCCAACCTACATAGAGTGATAAAGATCAGATCTACAATTGACCTCAACCCATCAGGAAAAGGACCAGAAATGTGAAACAACAGCTTGCAAGGCACTGGACATCAGGCAAAGGAGGACAGCAATTTCTAGAGGATGAATACAACTAAGATGAGTCCTCACCCGGCCCCAGTGTGCTGCCTTGTGAGAAAGATTTGCCCATGAAGCAGGGAAATTTCAGGCTAACTCCTGCAGATGAGTAGATGAAGCTGAGTGAGGCCCAGGAGAGTAAGGCAGCTAAAACACAGCAGCATGGATAAATCTTAAAAACATTCCATGGTTCTAGAGAAACAGAAATCAAAGATCACATACTATATAATTCCATTTATGTGTATTCAAGAATGGTGCTGGCCAGTGCTTTTCAGTGGTTAGAGTGTTCTCCCATGCACTGAAAGGTCATAGGCTCAATCCCCGGTCAAGGGCACATACTTGAGTTGTGAGTCGGGGCACATAAGGGAGGCAACCAGTTGATGTATCTCTCTCACATTGATGTTTCTCTCTCTCTCTCCCTCCCTCTCCCTCTTCCTCCCTTCCACTCTTTCTGAAAAGCAATGGAAAAAAATACCCCTTTAATGAGGATTAACAAATATAAAATAAAATAAACAGACAAAACTCATGCCTACTGATGCAAATTTAAACAGTAGTGACCTTAAAGAGCAGGGTTAATGAAAAGGCATGAAGAGAACTTCTGGGAAGATGGAACTGTGCTTTATCTTAACTGGGATGTTCATGCCTCCCCCCACCCCCACCTCTCCTCCAAAAAGGTTCAGGGGGAAAAATAAGGACAGGAAACCAAATTATATTTATTACCCTATTTTACAAGAGAAGATAAAGTTGTTTACATCTTTCTTGCCTATGCATGTAAATGCAAATAAATGTAGAGGAAAATAAATGTAGGAAATTATAAGTCTGTATTGAAAAATACATTGAGATTGTACCTGTATGTGACTAACAAGGTAATATAAAATTATCTTCTGTGAACCAATAGGCTCTCAGTGGATTACTGCCAACACCATCAATAAGTAACTGTCCAAGCACACAAGAAATAAATGGGCTATAATTAAATATAAGCAATAAAAATGGTCTACAAATATAGCACACTGAAGATGGCTGAAATGAAATTAGTGAGGCCACAGATTCCAACAACTCGGCATCATCCCAAACAAGCTACAGGACTCTGAATTGTGGAGACTATTTCTCCTTGAACCATGGGTCCAAGTGTCAACTGGGATTTGCAGAAACTAATATTTTACCTATGAGTTTTGGTTCATATTTATGGAGAGTTGTGCAAAACAAAAGCTCCAAGCAGTCCAGGCTCTCACTGAAACTGTTTGATATTGCATGTGTATTAATGTCAGTAGTACAGCAGGTTTGAGGTACAAAATCATCCTTCTTGCAATCAGGGGCATATGTAAACAAGAGTAACTCCCATGAACAAATAGCTAAAACACTTCTATGACACTGCTCTCAAGGATATCAGCACTTTTATCCTTGTTCTGAGAAGACACTGGGTTCAACTACCATCCCCTTACATACTGTCAGCTACACTGAATATCTGTGGGCCCAGAAATAAAAACTGGATGCAATGAACTAAGTTCAGGCATTACCTTTGTTACTGCCCGTTACTGCTCTTGAATGCTCCTTTTGTATCTGTCTTGCTCTCTGGATCCTGCCTTTGTGGTACCTGGCTGCTCCTCCCAGCCTCAGCGACTCCTGAGGACTCCTACTCCCTTGACCTAACAAACTTGCAAAATATACTGTTGGATGCAACTTCTGATCTCTTTATCTGAGCAGATCAGTCCTAAAAAGAAAATGATGCCCTTATTTAAAATAAATGAAGTAAAGTGAAAATTATATATTTCCCTAATAATAATGTACACACTAGAAACGACAGTATAATTGATGCAATAAATGTTAATAAAGCTCTGCGGCTGATGTGAACTGAAATCCCTATGTGTTCAGGTGAGTTTTCATTAAGAAGTTCCTTTGAGGAGCTCAGAAGACATTGGTAGTTAAGAGTGCAGACTTATTGTTCAGACAAACATAACTCTGAATCTTTGTCCGCCAACCTAATCGTTTTGTGACCTTCAGGAAATCATTCGCCATCTCCGTGTCTTAGTTCCCTCATAAACAGGAATCATAATAGCATCTACTTTCAAGGGTTGTTTAAAGGATAAAATGATATAAAGAATTCAGCACAGTGATTGGCATGCAGTTAAGTGGTTAAAAAGTAAAAGGTAATTGTGTAGCCTGGCTGGTGTGGCTCAGAGTGTTGACCTATGAACCAGGAGGTCACAGTGGGATTCCCAGTCAGGGCAAGTGCCCGGATTGTGGGCTTAATCCCTAATGAGGGGCATGTGGGAAATAGTCAATCGATCAATGATTCTCTCATCATTGATGTTTCTCTCTCTCTCTCCCTCTCACTTCCTCTCTCTCTCTTTCTCTCTCTCTAGATATATAGATATAGAAATAGATATAGATATACATATATATACATATATAGATATACATATATAGATATATAGAAACTCTATATAATAAAAGCGTAATGTGCTAAGTGTCTGACCAAGTGGTTGCTATGACACACACTGACCACCAGGGGGCAGGCACTCCAGTAGGTTAGCTTGCTGCTGGGGTCCTGCTGATCCGGACTGGGCAAGAGGGCCAGACACACCCTGGAGCCCTCCAGCGGTCCCTCTCCCGACACCTGGCCCCCATCGGTCCCTGATCAGCATGATCACCAGCCAGGTCAAGGGACCCCACTAATGCACGAATTCATGCACAGGCCCTCTAGTATATAGATATATTTAAAGGTAATTGTGTATGAGAGAGGTATTCAGGTAAAAATAGATGTGAAATTAAATAGATCATAATGCTGTTAATAAAAATTATCCAAAACCTAGAAGAAAGGCTAGGAGAGAGCCCTGTGTTCTTTTAATGTCATATAGGGACACTGTTTAACATGTGCACCCAGAAATATTTAATTCTATTGGAAATGTCCCTGTGTTTGACATCGATATTTACTATTAATTGGGGCCCAGAGTCTTTAAGATGGCTCTGAACCTTTAGATTTTCAAAATTTATTTTTTAGAGATATAATGTTCAGTAGTGAAGATAACACCAAAGTTTAAGGGCTTTTTGTCCTGTGAGATATTCACAAGTTTTATATTTAAACTAAATTTGTATTTTAATATTCTTTTTAATGTCTATAAATATACTGCTTACATTTTTAACACCCTTCTGTTTCCCCCATTAAAGAGTTCAATAAATTTGGCACATATGCATTCTCTATTTATATGAGAGCTGTTTTTTTACTTTATGCAAATTATATTTATACAAGTCATGGTTTTAACTTTTTGAAAATTCTATCAAAGAGTAGAGGCTAACATGTGCAATGTCCTAAATGTCAGAATTATTAATTAAATTTAGAACATTCAGAATTAGATAGGACCTATAAATATCCACATTTTAGAGACACAGAGAAATTAATTTGTCCAAAGTATTAAGTGACAGTCAATATTTCAACATAGCCATCCAGTCCCTACCAATGGTCTCATCCACTGTGCTTTAAAATGTATATTAGAAGTGCAATAAAGTTAAAAAATGTAAATCATAAAATCTAGGTCAATAGAGAATGAAAATATAAATATTTGGGCTATCTGAGAATATGGGTGGTTATTACTTCTATTAATTCTAGAGTATCTAAAGATATTCTAAATGGCCTCATTTCAGTATTAAAACAGAAACATCTAAAGTGTTGAGAATTTTACAATATGATAAAATTAATAACCAAGAACACTGAGTTTTTCTTAGAAACCCTATATTCCAATATAATCTGTTTGTCTGTGAGGACTTGCCCACTCTAGTATAGTATTTAATGTATATTTTAAGCCTTTATTATTTCTAATAATGTAAGTAGTAGCCAATCTAATAAAAATGTGAGCTTTCATATCAGACATACCTGGTTCAAGTCCTCCCTCAGTTTCTTCCTCTGTGACCTCGGTTTTTCCCCCATTGTTAAAATATTGTAAAAATCAGGACAACAGTAGTATAGTATTTCTTAGATACTTGGAATGATGAAAGGGGTGACATATTTATAAAGGTCCTAGTAGAGAGTCAGCAACGTAATAAAAACTTGACACATGTCTAATATTATTAGTTATCATAAAAACTATCACTACTCCAATGTATTGAGTACCTAGTACACTCCTCTGCTATACCAAAGCTTAAAAAGGCCAAGAAGCTAATTCAATTTCCACAGCATTAAAGTTAGGATTCCCATTGGAAGCAGTTTGATTCTAAAGCCAATCAACATAATGACTATGCTATGACATCTTTTATAATTTGATAACATATATACATTACAAATCAACCTTTTAAAAATTTGACTCAATGTGAATAAATATCCAAGATAAATGTCCATCAATGGTTCAATGAAATAAATTAAGATTAGGACCATATCAGGCCACATTCGAGACCAAGTAATAGATTTAACGTGAGGATTCTTCCCCATAGCAGTGAGCACCATAATGTACATTCTACTAAAGGAGAACTGGAAATCTGTTTATGTTTTTTACCTTTTGAAAAATACATATCATACAATGTTAAAATAAAGCAGAGCACAACATTTAAACAAAATGTGATCTTAACCATACAAATGCTTAGAATAAAGACATGCAGGAAACAGCCAGAATATTAGCATGGCTGTAGCACATTTCTCTCTGCTCCCTCAAATTATGTCTTTCCTTCCCAACTCTCCTTGGTACCATATTTGCTTAGGAAGTACTTACTAATTTTTCAGGACTCATTTGTCAATAAAAACTTCCTATGAGCAGAAGCTCTTGCTGATGAGTCTCAACCACAGAGACAGTTGACGTCATTCTACTTTATGATCCCTCACTATATACTGTTCATATTTCTACTGAAGCACTTTCATATGTCTCCTCCCATTAGATTGTAATGACTTCGAGAACAAGACTGTATCTTATTCATGATCATATCTCCAAATAAGAAATGTCTGGTGAGTGAATGAATGAATAAATGATAAAGTGTGCCCTAAGTAGAAAACAACTGTCCTAATAGTGAACTTCTCAAATATGGCCTATTTACTGGATAGGCAGAGCTTGAAAACAGAGGTAGGAAAGAAACACATAACCAAAAGCATGGACATATAATAGTCTGATACCCTTGGAAATCATTGCAGTACAAACAACTACATGGGCTCATAACATAATGCCAGTGGACCTACACGAATCCGAGACAGAATGAACACACGTCTGTCCCTTTGTTTGTACACAAAGTCATGCATATATTGTTTATCTTTTCTGAAGCCTGAATGGGAAATGTGTTTTTAAGAGATTTAATCAATACGCCAACCTACATTAAAAAAATATATAAACCCACACAATAAATAAAAGCAAAAGGCCAATCAATAGCCAACAGTGCAGCTTAACAGCCTCTCCAGCAGAGAACTGTCTGAAAAGACGCTTCACACTCCACTGTCTGCACGATCCAGAGCTGCTTGCTAGTGATTTGTTGCCAGCAAAGAACATCTATTATCACAAGCTGGTGTGAACCTAGCAATTTCTCCAGCAAGGAGCCTACAATGTACAACTACCAATGTAGCACAGGTAACTGGCTGGTGAGGGTTGGCTGAGGACCCACATTTATCCCCTACTCTTCCTTCACCCCAGCAACCCATTAAAAACAGAGCCCATTTCTAAATCCAGGAACATGATATGTGTTAAGAACTCATGCGCCACACACAGACTGTCCCACATTTGCTTCTCCAAGGCACAGAAGCAACAAAATCCAAAAATTATATACAACTTAAAACAGTTGTCATGAACATGCACAAAAGGAGCCATGGTGGTGAAGATAGATGTGAGGTGTTTCAAATTGCTATTTTCAAAGACTCCCCCACAAATTACAACTCTTTTGTGTATGTGTGGGTATGCACAAGCGAGCTGGATTTTGTGCAACATTTTGCTATGTTCTGAAAGAGAAGCAGATTCAATAATAGGCTGCCAATGGAGGTGGCATGGCCTCATTATATGGAAAAGGGATTCTGAATTTGCATGATGTATAATGACTACAATATACTGAATCTGTCCAGATCTCAGTCCTGATTTAAAATACCAATAGGAATCCAATATCTAAAAACAAATATACCCCTATAAGAATCCTTGTAAGGTCCCATTCTCATGTTGTTTTTAAAATATAACCCCAATATTGTGTTGTTGTTCAGGTGGTATGCAATCTCTGAGAAGTTGGTCCACTCTGTTTTGAATATTTCAGAAGAAATAAAAATTTTCTTTTGGTGAATGTTATTGATTGACCCCATGGGATCTTATATGAACTCAAGATTGCTTTTGGGATGTTTTTTATCCATTATAAATGGCCATAAGAGTCACCTAAACGAAGCTCCTTATGAGTTTATCATTACAAGAAGTGGAAAGTCATGTTATAAAACCATATAAGACAATTAAGAAATCAATTATACTTTAGTTTCCAATGTTAAGATTTTTGTTTCTATCTAATACAAGGGAATCACTCTTATACAAGGTATGAATGCATTTCATACTTTCATATCCACTATATCAGCTTTGCATCTATCTTCATAAGAATGAACCTGGAATTCACTTCACTGCCTCCATCAATCCAACATGCTTTCACAGAGAATGAGAAAATAAGTTAAAACTACCCAGGATTGGTCTATTCATACTAAATGAAATATAGTTCTAAGTGTAAACTTGACTCATGGGTTTATGTAACTGTAACTCAAAATTGTCAAGCAAATGCCAAATTTGGCAAACAGGCAAAAAAATGAATAAATAAAAGAGAAAAAAAAAGTTTCTAAGTGATAGAACCAATGCTAGAAAAAGGAAAAAAGATTCTAAAATGCAAACATTTCTTTAGAAACTTGCAAGTTAACCCCAGATAAAATTAGCTTTCTTACACATGATGAATTGAGCACTTTATTTTGGAAAATAACATAGCCTAGCCATTTCCCTATTGAACAATTTTCTATTCTTGGATGTGCAATAATAAATTGAGATGTCTTCATTTCCAATAACTGGATCAATCTGATCTCCTGAGAAAAAGCTCATAGAAAATGAGAGCTCCAAACCATATCCCACCCAGAAAATGCTGTTTGCCATTAGATTGAATCTCTAATGAATTAATGTAGTTTTATGACAGCATCTTAAAGAATACAATTTATTTTTGATATATACAACATTCTAGAAAATATACTATTCCTAAGAATTGGATGAAGGCAAGCTTCCTTGATGACACCCCACTTACAATGCCGTGCCACGATTCTGTTATTTAGATCAAAGCCAGGCCACCTGTGGTCTGCATGTTACCAAAGCAATGGCCTCCTCGCTCTTTCGCCTAAGACTCAAACCCTGATTTGCTCTATATTCTTTCTCCTTCATCCTGCTTCTTCTTCAATTCACTCACTTCATCACTTCTCCTTTCTTGCATTTTTCCCACTACTTTTGCCAATGATCATAAGCCTTTTTTTTTTAACTGTGCTGCTGACATGCTCAATTCCTAATGCAAAGTAAGTCACCAAGAATTTGCTAACATAGGGAAGCACAGAGAGTAACAGGTAACTTCGTTTTGAAAATGTTTGTGAGGTGAAGCAGCAAATTGCAACTCTAAGTGTCAAGGTTGACCTTGAAAGCAATTATCTATGATGTAAAGTAGTGAGGCTGATTTTCCAGGTGGAAAAAACTGATTCTGAAGCTGGTTGTAAAAGAGAAGTTCCCCTCACATACTTTAAATGTCAAGCATTAGATAAAGAGACATCCGACTGTAACAATTAGCCTATCATTTTGATTCATTTAGTTGGGTTTCATTAAACATTCACCCACAGCCTCAAGTGCAACAAAACAAAACAAACAAAAAAAGTTTATATACAAACTTTATAGTGAGATCCTATAATCCTGTATCTTAATTTTATACATTCTTGTCATTCTACAATTAAGATGTACTTGCTCCCAGGTCCATACAGTTATCCAATTTCAGAAGCCCTGGTCCACTCTCCAAGAGGGGACTGGACAAGAGGATTCTTTCAGCGATTTGGGCTCAGAGGTTTTCTACAATCAAAAATAGAACTGCATTATCCTATATAATAAAAGCTTAATATGCTAAGTGTCTGGTTGACTGGTCAGCTGTTCAACCAATCAAAGCATAATATGCTAATGATATGCTAAGACTGCTCAACCGCTCGATATGATATGTGCACTGACATGAGGAGGGGCGTGGGGCACTCCAACCTGTAGGTTAGCTTGCTGCTGGGGTCCGGCTGATGGGGACTGAGATGGGCAGGACTTGTCCTGAGGCCCTCCTGTGGTCCCTCCCTGGCTGTCCAAATTCTCGCATCTCTCCCCACCCCAATCATGCACCAGAGGGGTCCCTCGGCCTGGCCTGTGCCCTCTTGCGATTCAGGACCCCTCAGGGGATGTTGAAGAGCTGGTTTCAGCCTGATCCTGCAGGGCAGCCTGAGGGACCCCACTGATGTATGAATTCATGCACTCGGCCTGTAGTTTATAGAATAAAAATCTAAAATATATTATATTAGCTCTGGATATCTTAGAAACATTTTGAAGGATGAGAAGCTACTGTCTCAAAAGAAAGCTGATTTTCCCCAGTCCTCATCCTAGAACTTCATTACATATCGACAAGTTGTTCAAGTTGGATGATGTGACAGTCCTCATTCTTGACTGAGACATAAAATCAGAAACATCAGAGAAAGCTGGAAAGATCCCCACTCAGTTTTAGCAGAAAACAATGCCTTGCCTCAGGAACAGATAGGAACTTATCAATGAGAGTAAAATACATACATACCTTCTGAAGATTGTGCGTGTTCACCGCAGTTAGAGCAACTTACCTTTTTGCCTGTGCTGTGTGCAGTCTGTTTTCCACTGGGAGTGGTGTGTATGTGTGATATGAAATAAAGTTGTGAGGATAAAAAAAAACATTAGGCCACCATTTAGGGGCAAAATGGCTTTCTATTGAGTTATATGCAGACAAATTGAAGGGGAAAGAAAGAGCATATAACAAAATTTCCAAGGTTCTCTGATGGGTCCATAGCTGCCTGTCTCAGAGCAGAAGCATATTTCCAAATCATAAATATGGAAACTGGACTTTCAATATGAACAAATACTTGGAAAGAGCAATCTGATGCTGAAACCTTCTGCAGAGAAGGTGTTATACATATAGAGGCTCATGCTTACATTTGGATCAATGAGTATCAAGAGATTTTTTTCTCTGCATTGCTAGAATCCTTACTTGTTTCTCCTTCATGTATCTTAAGAGACTGACAGACCATTTGAAGACCAAAAACTATGAGAAAGGTGAAAAAAATAAAAGAACAAGAGACAACTACACACATGGAAAAAAGTTGAGCAATAAGGAATCAAGGAAAACCAAATAACCATGATAGGGATGGTGCTGTAATTAACACCTACTCACACATGGGAAAACTATACCATGGCTTTGCTGTCTGCTCAGATAGTATCATGCATCTTGTTTATGAAACCAAGGGTCCAACGGACTGAGTTCAGATCATAAAACAAACTCCCACCATGAGTTTTGGCTGTATTTAGAAAATCAGAAGGTCAGCAGGACATACAAAGTCAGGGCTTTTTAACACATCTCTTTCCAATAAGTAGTCAGAAATTTCAAGTGTTTGTTCACCTTTGAGTGGCCATGTTAGGGCAATAACATGAGAAAGAAGTGGAGACCCAGGTTACAGATTCCCATGGCACTGAAGTATGTCCACCAGCAGTGCTAGTATCACCTCCAGGAAATCACAAAAGAACATTGGTTATTTATTTTCCCAGTCTCTGGAGGAGAAAATTGCTAATGAATCTTTCAGAAGAGCCACCCTTTTACATGATGTCCCTCCAAACCTCTGAACTCTTTGAAAAAAAATCCAAGAATAAAAAGGTTGTACTCACGATCATTGCACTGGTTTCCAGAATATGAGGTCATGGAACAGTCACAGGTGAAGCCTTCCCATTGCTGCATGCAGACTCCCTGGTTGGCACATGAATCTTCCTGGCAGGTTGTACTTGGTCCTAGTAATGCATATAAAAAAAAAAAAGGAAGAGAAGAAAAAGTAGATAGAATAGTGTTAAAATTCATCAAATTCAAAACAATAACTTGAATGTACTATCCTCATGCCCCTAAACATTCAAAGACACAACCACCAAAAAGTCAACTCTGTATCATGCAACAAGAATTTAGTATATACAAAAGACGACAGAAATACACACTTAGCCACACACTGCCAACAGTTACACACAGAGGGGAGAGGGCTGAACACACTGTTCTCTTTTAGGCAGACCTTGTGAAAGAACCTCATCTCTACCATTCAACTAGAAAGAGATCTCACTTGGGCATGGCCTTTCTACATGGATAATGCTAAAGCAGAAAATCACATGCCTATGATTCTTATGAATTAAGGCACAGATGTCCCTAAAGTCTACTTTGTAACATTAAAAAGATGTTTGATGATCATTCAGAGGAGGAGAAAATAGCAGCCAACATGTATTGATTGGTTCTTTGTAGGTAACAAGCTCTGAGTCCTAAGCACTTTGTCTCATTAAGCTCTCCAATAGCTCTAAAAGGTAAGTACATATGATGGCCACCATTTCACAGATATAAAACCCAAGCTCAGAGAGGTGAAATAATTTACCCAAGGTCACACATTTGATAATTAAATAATCCTCATGTCCATCTTTAGTAGACTAATTCTGAGACCCAAGCTCTCAACTACCTCAGTGGTTTTAAAGTACAGTCCTCAGACCAGCATCACCTGGAAAGTTGTTAGAAATGTAAATTATTGGGTTTGACCCCAGACCTACTGAATTAAAGGTTTTGAGGGAAGGCAGAAATCTGTGTTTCCACAAGTTTCTAGGAAATTGTGATGCAGACTAACATTTAAGAACCAGTGCACAGCACCATGCTGCCTGCTGCTATAGGTTTACACGGGTGTACTCAATCAGGGTGCCAATACACCAGAGGATACAAAAGAATTGTTTGAAGTTTGGAAAGAAAATCTCAGAAATGATGCTCATTTTAAAAGTTACATTCTTTATTATTTCTATTTCTGAGTGTCTTTCATATGCAAGTAACATAACTATAATGATACATGTATATAATATACTATACATAAGCATATCTTTTGAGAGGCATTCTCAAAATATTTTCTGGATAAGAATGGGCAAGTGAAAATGCTTGACAATTTCTGTCATTCAGATTGCCATTAAACTCTCTTTTTAGGTCGGCTAGGACCTCTCTTTAATCATTCTCTCTTTCTCATTTCTCTATTTAGCCTTAACCTTGGGATTAAAGTTGAACCTACACCTTTCAAATTACCTTAACTAACAGGATATATCTTAATATTCAGGATAACCATGAATTTCCCAGAGAGACTCAGCAAAGGGAGTTATCCCTTTGAGTGATCCAATGTATGAGCTAGGATCTGATTAAAAAAAAAAACAAACACAAAAAAACCCCAGCCAAAACCGGTTTTGCTCAGTGGATAGAGCATCAGCCTGCGGACTGAAAGGTCCCAGGTTCGATTCCGGTCAAGGGCATGTACCTTGGTTGTGGGCACATCCCCGGTAGGGGGTATGCAGGAGGCAGCTGATCGATGTTTCTCTCTCATCGGTGTTTCTAGCTTTCTATCCCTCTCCCTTCCTCTCTGTAAAAAATCAATAAAATATATTTTAAAAAAAACAGCCCCCCCCCCAAAAGAAAACACCCACTTATAGAGTAAAAATATATACATTGCAATAAGTTCACATTTCACAAATTCCAACCTAAGCCTCATACAGGCACAGGATTTTAAAATGTAAGTATGCAGGGTCTTAAGGATGCATGTGCAAAAGAAATGCATGACTACAAAGGGTCCGTCTTCCTGGTGGCAAGACATTTTATATTTATTCATGAAGGGTGGAAGCAGTACAGTCCATCACTCCCATTACAAAGCTGTTAAGATGTGACAAAAGAAAGTTCAAGACAATTACTAACGCTGGGGGAGCAGCCCAGCTGCTGGGTTTCTGAAGGGCTGTATGCCATGGGCTTCCCCCATGTGGAGATGAAAGGAGGTACATGGTCATGTTCTCAGTGGGTCTTAAACTTGCGTATTGTGTAGTACAAGTCTCATTAACAATGGCAAATCAGGACAGCTTCCTTCAAAGGATAAAGGCTTCTGAGAAGTCCACGGGGCTCCCTGACCAAACAGCTCTCCCTAGACAATGGGCTAGTAATTCAGTTGAACTCAGAATTAGAAACACATGGAAGGCTTTCCCTTGAAAGACAGCAGAATAGCAAAAAGTGGGAAAACACAAGAATTCTTTGCATTTTGATTGAATCTGAAGACAAAGGCTTTCCCATGTCTTTCCCTCCCTTCCAGCCAAATTTTAACTGGTTTCCATGGACCAGTTCAAATGCCTCCTCCCTATGAAATATTCTCCAGGAACTTTAAACAAGTCTCCCTCTTCGTAGTGGCCAGGACACTTATCTGCCTCATTAATGTCCACATATGATAATGTTCCACTTTATTACACATTGCACTGTCCTCTGCTTACATAATCCTCTAATTGTTTCATGTGGGTTGTTGCTATTTATCCCCAAAAGACGGAATGCTGCTTGCTGTTAGAAATCACAGAATATGCTTTCACTGTGTCCTTGCTGCACTAAATAGCTCTGCCAGCTGCAGAGCAAGTGTTTCTGTAAATGTTGAGCTGATCTGAATTGCAGCCGCCTGATTTGCCTGTGTCTCATACTTTCAAACACAAGCGTGGGAGAACGTCTGTGCTCTGCAAAGTGAGCAATCTGTTCCATTTGTCAAAGGTTGCTCAGGGGACTCAAACACAGAGGGAGCTGTAGGTAATTTCCAAGTTCCATGGGATTTATTTCACATGCATTAAAAGGGGAGTGCCATGTAGAATCTGATAATCCCTGAACACTGACTACATTGTACACATCTAAGATAAAGCACATCAGTGAGGACCAGGATGACCTGCAATGACCTTTTGTCAATCTTAGCCTACACTGGTACCTCCTTTCCAGGCTAAGATGCTAGGCATTTACTTCCTTCTCCAACTTCATTTCCTTTTACTCACCCCAGCTCAGTGTTCCAGCATCCCTTCCTCCTTCTAATTCCTCTCTAACACAGCAGTGTTCACAGTTTCAGCCCCAAATCAGCAGCACCTGCATCACCTGGGAGCTTTGAAGAAATGCAGACCTACCAACTGGAGGCAGGGCTCAGAAATCACCTGTGACTTGACAACTGGTTATTATTATTTTTAAATATATTTTTATTGATTTCACATAGGAAAGAAGAGGGAGAGAGAGATAGAAACATCAATGATGAGTGAGAATTATTGATTGGCTGCCTCCTGCATGCCCCACACTGGAGATCAAGCCTGCTACCCAAGCATGTGCCTTGACTGGGAATCTAACCATGACCTTTTGGTTCATAGGTCGATACTCAACCACTGAGCCACGCCAGGCAGGCCCACTTGGTGTTCTGAGCTCTGCTCCATAGCAGGACCTCTGCTCTCATACTTCAGGCCCATCCCTACCTTCAAGGTCTGTTTCTCTTGCTCCACCCACTTCCTGAAAGTTCCTCCCTGAGATCTTCAAATGACTGATTCATTCTCATTCTTTAAGTTGGAGCTCCAAATGGGCTTTCTTAAGATTATTCTATTTAATAAAGTCCCTACCAACATTTCATTTACTCTCCACCATATCTCCCTGTTTATTTAACTCACAATTACATGATCTGTAAACAAGCCCTTTGAGAGCAAAAGTCTTGTCTCTTTTGCTCACCTTAATGTCTCTAATTGCTGATATAATATTTGGTATAAACTAAGGGCTCAGAAAATACTAAATACATAAAAAAAGAACCAAACATTAAAGAAATAAAGTCATTCTTTTATGACATAAAACCAAGTGGTTTTCCTAATTAACAACTCACCCACAGCATTAACCAATATCAGCTCGTATAATTTTCTATTTGGAACAAAGCTTTTCTTTTGGGAGTGATTTAATTGACCACATTTCCTCCCCTGATTTAACTATTGGACTCATTCAATCTCACCAGATGATAGACAAGGACTCTTTTGTGTCTTCAATGCCCATGGACATTATGCAGTAACTGTGTTGAATGGAAGAGAGAATGGGCTAGACTCTCAACACTTTCAAGATGATAATATAAGTTTCTACTCTTCCTTCAAACTATTTAAATGCATCCTTTCCTGAACAGACTATATTTCATCTCAATGTATCTATTTTTCATAGATAGAGTGCCTCCAAAAAAAAAAAAAAAAGAAGAAGAAGAGAGAGCAAGAAACAAATCAGAGTAACAAACCAAAATGCCCTTGGGGGAAAAGTTTTGTTCTAACTGCATATCCATTGATACAAGATAATTTTGTACAAATAAGAGTGAGAACATAACCATAACGAAAGAAAAAGGCACTTACATAGCTGTGTCAGACACTACATAAGTGCATTTCAGATATTAATTCAATTAATCTTCATGAACACACGATGAAGCAACCATAGTTAAAATTATTAAGAATCAGAAAAGCAAGAATAATATTCTCATGAAAGATATCCAGAATTTCAAGGATAAAATATTTTTATAGCTGATTGAGTCTGAATGCAAGGACTTCATAAAAGTAAACTGAGTCATGGAAAAGTTAGGTGATTATTTGCAAGACCCCACATGCAAGTAGCAGAGTGAGATTTCAAATCCAAGCATGCTACTTCCATGGCTAACCCACCTAACATTGATGGAGGTGGGTAAGCCAGAGGTGTGTGTGTGTGTGTGTGTGTGTGTGTGTGTGTGTGTCTGTGCTGAGCCTGGTAAACTTAAATAAAGTATTCCTAACGTACAGCCAGATAAAGATTTTAATGTAACAATGTATGTGCTATTTTTTAAAATGTTTATTGTTGAAAGCATTACATATGTCCCCTTTTTCTCCCACTGACCCCTTATAGCCTTCCCCTGCCCCCATCCCAGGTCTCAACCTATTGCTTGAGTCCATGGGTTATGCATATATGCACATAAGTTCTTTCTGTGGTTGATCTCCTCCCATCCTCCCACCCACCCCCACCTTCTCTTTGAGATTCCTCAGTCCGTTCCATGCTTCTATGTCTTTGGATCTATTTTATTCAACAGTTCATTTTGTTCATTAGATTCCACACATGAGTGAGATCATGTGATACTTGTCTTTTTTTCACTGGCTTATTTCACTGTTTGTGATTTTTAATAAGAAAAAATTGGAAATGCCATTTCAATTCAAAATTCAAGTAAAAATAAAAGAGAGAGCCTAGTTTTGACCTGTTTTATGAACAAAAATATGTATTGTGTGTGCTTATACACATAACATTCTTAAGGACTTAATAATTTCATCTAAAATATTCTTCCACATCAACCTAAAATTCCAGATATTCTAAGATAACATAAACTTTGGGAATTACATATTCAGAAAGTTTCATTATTATTATAATAATAACTTAAAACTGCACCAAGGCTTAGGAAAACCCTGTATGGGGATAGTGTACACAACTTTTATATTTGATATGTAGTCAATCCTCACTAAAGTAATCACATATCCTTTTGAGAAAAAAATGGTGACTTTTTTTTGGAATGTAGAAAAAGTGACAAGGTGGCAGAAGTATGCATGAAAAGATGATTTAAGTTGTCACTGAAGTTAGGACTTTGGTTTCTAACTCTCAATTCTGTTTTTAGTTCACTGGGAAGGATCACATTGTGTCTTTTCTCTATTTATTTTTTTCAGATGATAACTCTGAGGGCTGCCACGACTGTCCCATCATTCTGCTTGAATGTACGATTGTTTGGTCTTTAAGAACTGTCCCAGACAGTCATTTCATGCCTGTTACTGCTGAAATCCACCTTTGCAGTTCATGCAAACTGATTTAGTCAACTCCTCTTCATGGTCTAGAAAATCACAAGTTGACAGAGTATCTTTTATTGCTTTTAGGTCCTTGAGATAGAAGTATTGCCTAAAGCACAGGACATTGGTATTGGAGTGTATTTTCCTTCAGTTAGTGCCAAGTAAGACTTAAGCAAACCTAGGCTCAAACATCCCTCTTTAAAATTGATAAATATTGCTAAGCCAGCACCAGCTGGTCTTGGCCATAGTAAGGAGGTAGGCTGGGTGAGTGGGAAGCCTAGGAGTGACACACCTGGTCTGATTTCCAATGTTCATTTATCCTAAAGGCCCAAGGCTGGTAGACCAGTAGTAGGCACCAAGTGGGGTTCACTTAGCAAGATCCATCATCTTTAATCTCAAATCATCCGTTGTTTGTCAAAGAGCTTAGAATCTATGAGTGAAACCTGAATGTGAAGCATTATCATAGTAGAGCTTTGTGCCACCCCATACAAAGCACAGCTGCCATGAGAAGGAGCCTTGTGAGAGATGCCATAGATTGTCTAAAGAGTTCTCATCTTCTACCTTCAACTTTATTTCTCACTCCTAATAAGTGCATACACATTTCCACTTCTACTTTTTAAAATGTACACTTTTTCCTAGAGAGAGAATGAGTGAGCAGCAATTGGGCGAGAAGAAGGGAAAAGAAAGAAGAAGGAAGATGAATACATATAGATATATGCATTTGTGTATCTGTGTGTATGTGTACCTGTGAAAGGCCCCTACCAGCTTCCTGAGCAATCGGTACTCTCTACTGTTAAAATATAAGAATTAAAAGTGTTGAAGCTTCAGGGAGGGTATATGTGACATTAGAAATCACCTACTTACTTAGCTACATGTCTTGGTCCCTTCAGCAATACTACTACTGTAGTTCTCAGAAGTATTTCTACATTTACAGTGGTGGATTCTCTTGGCTTTTCTGAAGAGAGTAATTTACAGATAATATAACATCCATTCCTTTTTAATTGACAAAAAACCAATTTACGTCCATTTAATTTTAAAATAAGAAAGCAATTATCCTTAAATGTGTCAAGTGTCTTTCTTCATATAGAGAGAGACAACTGAGAAGTGAATGTTCTATTTTCCATTTTAAAGAAGATTAGGCAAAGCTGAAGAACAGGGTCCTAAATGTTATACAATTTCATTGGCAGAAAAGCGAAGTGCAACTGTGTTCCCAAGATCTTCCCTTTCTATCCCAAAGGCAAGGATCTATGCCTGGCGAATGCTCCAATGGCATTGACACTGCTCTGGTCAAACATGCTCAGGTACTTACAGTTCCTCTTTTCAAAAGAGGGGTCAGAAAAGTCACTTGGTTAGGATGATGAGTGAAAAAGACTGACATGATCTAATACATGGGGCATTTCAATAAAACCCCTGTTCTCACGTCAGCCCTCTCATCAGACAATTAGGAATAAATAAGTCAAGATGTGCATGGAAACTGGTTGAAATCATGAGGCCCTTATGAGGTCTTTATCTCCAATGGCTTTTGATGGGTCCTGTGCTGGTGAATACCAAACAACCAGAACTCGCTCCCAGAAAAAAGAAATAATAACAAAGCCTGATCTGTAATATTTCTGTAACTTGATTTCTATAGCGTAAAATACTCCCACCATCGCCAATTTCAAGCGAATTCATGTTATTCGACCTCAACCAGCTTGCAAAATATCTGAAAATTCCTCTGCTGGTGCCAGCACTGCCTGTGATGGCCAATGAATTCCACAGTATAGTTATACTTTGTGAGTGAAGCTATTTACCCACACATGATGCCTCCATGGCCATGGAGGGGTAGGAGTTGATGTCTGCCTCTGACAGGGTATTTGTGAAGGTGAGAGAATGGCTGGCATCATAAGGCCATCTTGTTCAAACCAACCTATATTCAGAAGGTGCCTGGGTCTTTCATGAAAGTCAAATGATTAGATCATTCCTTCCTTTTAAAACCGTGAACAGGCCCTTAGAATTCAATGCTGCTTTAGAATATGTAAACTGAGGCCTACTTTTCTGTGTTTCCTTTTTTTCTCAACACTGACATAGCAGCGTGTTGAGGTAAAAAGGCATATATTTATGAAAGAGAGAAAATGGGTTTCAAATGCCAAGCTCAACAAAAAGACATTTAATTTAAAATATTTTGCTTTAATAAAATTGTGCAAATATCATCTAGAACTTGTAGTGAAATATCATTGATATGAAACTTCTACCATAAGATCAGCTTGGAAGACACTCTCAGGCACTTTCTGGTCATCTGTGCACTGTTTCTGATTTGGAAATAGGCAAATCCAGAGTCATCACATGGCACAGTTGGGAAAGGTCACAGGCTTTAAAATCCAGCTTTGGCACTTAGTAGCAATGTGACCTTGGGCTAGCTCCCTAAATCCTCAGAACCTGTTTCCTCATCTATTTAATAAAGATAGAAGTTATTACTACCTCACATGATGTGAGTATTGAATAAGATAATATATGAAATGCTTACAAAGTCATCCACAAAGTGGTGATAGTATCTACCATACAAGGTTATGGTCGTAATGGACATACAATTAGCCAAGCCTTTATTTAGCATGTGCCTACCCTAAATAGACCCTCAATTAAGGGTACTGTTGGGAGGGGAAATCAAGCTCTCTCCACCCATTTTAGTTCGATGTATAGGCAGTCCATAGTCTAGAAACAAGACAGATTAACGTAGTAGGTCATAATTACACAGTTCTCCTGTGAGAAACCTGTTATACAATGTTGAGGGATAAGAGACAGGAACCACGGAGGTCATTCCATTTAATTATCATTTCCCATAAAGCAAACCATTCCGAGGAACTAATTTCTATTAGGCCACATGCTACATTTTATTATTACATAAAATGCAATGGAGAATATGATGCAGCCCTTTGCTTTGGAGAAAATGAAGTGGGGAACTATAGACTTCACAATAAAGAAAGTTGGAAAATTAAAATTCTCTTTACCTACAGATGTGTTTGCCCAACTCTTATCTAAAATGACTTGAATGAATCTTCATGTTTTCAAGGCATCCAAACCCAATACATTTATTGACTTACTCAAGATACATAGCACTTAGAACCAGATCTAATCAATCCCTAACCCCAAACCTCACCACCTAGCTACCATCTGAGCAGAGGGGCAACATACATTTCCAGAAAATAAGCCATGCAACTCCAGAAATAAAACTTGCTAGGGGAATTATAATGGAAAGCAGGGAGAGGATATTCTGATCAATCACCTAACCCAATAAGAGCTATTCTTCTATTTCTTATAGTTTATGGGTCATCTACCTCAATAGGTCAAACAATACTTATTTTATAGTTGTGTACTTCCTTTCTCATATGGACAGACTTTTATTGAATCTTTTCCTCTCCAGGAATACCATCTTGCAAATAAATAGGAATTAGAAAATTACTTCTGAAAGGTCCATAGACATTGTCATTCTATTCAAGGGACTCTGAGATTCAAGGGACTACACTTCTCAGCAATGAAACACTTCCCACTTCCCTCAAGGGAGTACCTACTCCCTCTCCTATCCTGAAGGCAGATATTTCATTCCCTTGAAATCTTTTTTTCCTTGAAGCCTTTTTGTCATACCGTATAAATGTATCTTCTATGAAACAGAGTAACACTGTGGGGTGGGCAGAAAAAGAAACAGGAGAAAAAGCTCATTTTATTCCTCATTCTTCAGAGGTTTGACTTGAGAGGGAAACACGTTTACCTTCTTAGCCAGTTAAAGTCACAGGCATTAGGCTCATGCCTTTTCCCTCTGTCTTGAAATATGCTACTTCCCTCCTAACTCTGCTCTGTTTCTGGTCCCTGTCCTGCTCATCTATTCTGTCCCCTGCTGGGAGTGATCTTGATAAAGCAAAAATCAAATCCAAGTCTTTGTCCTCCTTACAGTGCCTTGTCAAATGCCCTACACAAAAGCCTGTCATCACCTGTCTTCCTCTTACCCCTCCAGTTTCATCTTTGATCACATTCTTATATGCACATTATTTTAGCCAAATTAAGCTTCTTGTAGATTTCCAACCAGCCAACCTCTTGAATGTGCTTCTACCTCCAATCCACCTAACACAGGCTGTCCTTCAGTCTCAGCTCAAACTATGCCTGGGAAAATCTCCAGATCACCCACCTTGACAACCAGCAGTGCACACAGTCCAACAGTACTCCTCGAGGCTCCACAGTGTACTCCACATCCATTCCGGCAGAGCAGATCACACTCTGCAGTGTCATTACTGGCTGATGGTCTACTGATTTATCTGAAGTCAGAGACTGTGTCCCATCTGTAAATCTAGTACCTAGCTAAGTACTCATGGGAGTAGCCCAGTCCCTGTTAAATTCAACAACAGAATCACTGCAGAAGTTAAAATAAACTGAATAACTTAAAAAAAACAACACCACCCCAAAAACACAATAACAAGAAGATACAAGCTGTTGACTTATCCAGAATAATGATTCCACTTTCTAGACTCCATCTTTCTATTTCCTTCTGAATACCATTTGCCTGTACATTTTAGTCTGTCTAATTTCTTTCTTCATCTGATGTTTTTTACGCACCCTTAACACTTAAGGGTAATTAATAATACCTGTGCCCACAGGTCACTGAATAAACCAGCATAAGTATCATTCCATACCCCAATGTCAGGAAAATAAAACAGTAAAGACATTTGTATCCTAAAGCTCTTTTGCCATAATATAAGGAAAGAGTACTAATAAGATGACCCAAAATAATTACAAAGAATAACAGCTCCTACCACAGACAGTCAAATCATTCCAAGAATGGAAGCGAGTTTGGGTCAATGGAGTAATAACATAAAAACCATCCAAATGACTAGACTGCTTCTACAAATGGGAAAGTGAAGATACTCCAAACTATTATGCCCCCAAATCTGTAACTGCACATTGTGCAGTAGGCATGTAAATCAAATACTTCTATGTATTGATTCCCACAAATGTTTTTTTTTTCTTTTGAATAGGAACTTTCAGATCATTTTTCTACATATGAAGTCCCTATATAAGAAGACCTGTGCTAGGTTCTGGGGACTTAAAATGCACATAATTTTTACAATGGAGAATTTTAAAGTCTACAAGGGGATACAGTTGTCTAGTTTTATTTCATAAATATGTTCATGAGAAGCTATGGCAACCTTAGATTGTCTCCTACTGTAAATCAAATCCTGCCCCCATCTCCCGCCCCTCCATTTCCACAGTGATATGTAGACCTACTTTAACCATTGAACAGAATGTCTAAACATAACACCCTTCAGTATAACTGAAAGGGCCCTACATACTTTAAAAATAAAAGCTATTCTATAGCTACATTGGACTTCAAAGTACTAATCCAGCACATTCTTTTCATCAATTTTATTACATATTGGCATAAATGTAATTCTGCTAACAGAGGATGAAGGAAAGAAAGTTACCATGATGACTAGAGAAAGGCCTTATAAGTTGATGTCCACTCAAGAAATAAACACTTGTACTGGTCACCTGAATGAATGATCTTTTGGGTAAAAGTAATTTTTTAAAGCTAGCTTTGTCTTCATAATTTCTAACAATATTTGCTGACTGCAAACTCTACAGAGACCATCTAAAGCTCAATCTCCTGTATGATTAGCAACCTGAAAATACCTCCAATGCCTGCTCCTGGCTTGCTATTCTGCATCAAAGCAGCCTGATGTGAGAGGACTGGTGGACCATTACTGACTTTGAAAGCTGCCCCTTTGAATGGTAGAAGGAGCATTTCTGCAGTCGATTCACTGAGATCTCCTATGAAAGCATTTCAAGGGTGTTCAGGATAAAACCCACAGATCCTCTTCTTCCCCAAGGATACGTTTTACTTTTGATTACAAAACAGGAAATTAAAGTGCTCAACCAAAATCCCTGATAGGAAATATCTATAGAATGCTTTAATGATATTAATATCTCCCAAAGGCCTAAAATTATTTCCTTAAAAATTAGTTCAGAGAAAATGACATTCTCTTCCATAAGGCCCAAGCATTCAAAAGTTCTGCTCTGATAAATGACCTCCCTGACCCAAAAAATAATATATTAAGAACAAGTGGCCTTTTTTCCCCCTTTTCCTTTTTATAAGTGCTGCCTTCTATCTATAGTGAACAAATAAGACAACCCCTCCATGGCAACTACTTGGAGAGGCGTTTCATCATTTCTAGAAATGGATTAATATGTTGGTGGGTAGTCACAATATGGGGTGCTGTCAAACCTCTTTGGTCCCCTGAAACAGAATCATATTCCCATCCCCTGGAGGTCTTGCCTTTGTTGCTATTTTTCATGCATTGATCTGGGTTTTCTGCCACTCTTTTGAAAGAACACAGAGTTCAGCCCCCTCCCACAACTGCTGCTGTCCGAGAGGTGTGACAGCTTGAAGGCCTCCCAGGAAAAGATACCAAAGGTTACACAGGGCATCTTTCAGTCCAAAGGGATAATGGGAACAAGAACCTTCTCTACCTTGTAGGTCAGCTTTGGTCAACGCAACTTTGTTAGCGAAAGAACAGGAAAGGTGAAAACAATAACCAGAGGTTAGTAAGAAATAGAGTAAACCAGGGTAACATTACAGAAATGAGAATACAATTGGCATAACCAACATCACTCAAACAGACAATTGAAATGCTCTACAGGTTCTCCAGAGACAGCACAGACAGGGGATGCACAGAACAGGGCGGAGCAGGCCTTGTCAGAGCCATGTTAGCAGAGCAGGAGCAGGGGGACACTGGACTAGACAAAGCACAAGCAGAGGTCACAAGAGCCTTCCCCCATCCAGACAGCCAACCCCCAGGCATATGGTCCAGAAAAATGATTCTTCATCGGTCAGGATAAACATCAAAGAATAAGGGTAGTACATGGTCAGACTGAAACACACATGTGCACAGAGCCCACAGAAATAATTCTGAAACATGTAGGACTAAAGCATGGAAGAGTTGCTGGAAGCACTCCACACAACCTACTGAAAATGCCACCAAGGAATGTAGCCCTAGAAATGGGCATTTGTATCAAGATGATTTGGGGCCACCAAAGAGCTCGATTTGTTTAATGTATAGCAATATAGCCAAATGCAAACTGCTGTAGACAAGAAGGCACAAAACCATGCCCTTTCACGTTATTCATGCTAGTCTCAAAATTAAGCATGGTGTTTCTCTCAGGGTTTTCCCATCTGTGATTGTGTAATTGCATTCTTAACTAGTATATGCCTCTGTAGCAAAGCTGGCCTCAGAGGGAAAGAGAGATTTACCAGCTGAGTATTGAATGAGACATTATTATCTAGTTCCTCATTTTGAATAAGACATTATAAAACTCCTAGACCAAAATGCAAGTCACTGTTAGATGTTGGCTAAGAGATGTCCAGAAATTGCACTTAATCTAAATTATACACCTACATATATTAGAGACTTAAATTCGAAACCTAATTCCAGATGTTGTTTTTTTTAGTATAAACAATTGAGTGCCAGTGAGCAGTGAATTGACGTGTTTTAAAAATAATTTTGAACTCTTTTGAGTTCGAAAAAATAATACATTTACCAATTAAACATCTTGAAGTGCCACTATCAATGACTTTGACAAGAACATATGATATATCCTGGGCTGCGTACCCCAGATATGTAAAAATAAAACGTATTTCCCCGTGTTGAAGAGATTCAGGTCTTTAATTTTAGGGATGACTCCTCATTCCCTATCTGTTTCCTATTCTATACATAAAAATAAGTCAGTTGTCTCCCATACTGTCCAATACTCAAAGGCTTTCTTGAGGGCCCCATACTCTATACAGAGATTCAGAATGACAATAACACTCCTTTTTAGTCTCTCCAAGGTTCTGTGCCCTTGATTCCCCTCCCCATCATCTTCTACAGCACCCTAAAGAGCTCCTGGGATCTCTTAGATAGGTTTATTCACAATGGTGCAAATTTCCAATGACAGCAATTTATGCCTTAACCCACTTTTTGGCCATTTTTCCCAGCCCTTAGGCTAATTATTCAAGTCATCTGTGTACAATAAACAAGGACCTTCTTCCCTCAGCTCTCATCCTCCACTTCATCCCACCCAGCAAGGCAGTCATAATGTGCCATGGGTAACCATCGCAATTATCTCCATGACAATAGAGTGCAGTGCTATTAGGCCCAAGGGACTTGCCACAGATTCAGATGGTAAAGCCATCAAGTCACAATATTCAGCTCTGAACAATCACCCATACTCAGAGGAAGGTCAGAACTCACCATAATTCATGGGATGAGTCACATCAAACTGCACATAGAGCTGTAGGTAAGGATAGGGACATTTTCTCCAATCTAATGGGCAAGTTCCTTTCATTAATGCTCATATTGCTTTCCTTAAAACTTTCTTAACTGGGACCTTTCCTCCCTTTATGCTATGCGTTTCAATTCCCTTTTATAAAAGTTCATTTAGACTTCCTTTTAATCTAGTACTACAGCTTTACATCCTCACACTTTGATTTTTATATTTAATAGAAATGTGCTTCCAATACAGTGGCCACAGACACATGACTACTGAGCATTTCAAGGGCGTGTGGTCTGAATTGAGGGGTGTTACTAGTATAAAACCCACACTCAATTTTCAAGGCTTATTATGAAAAAATAGCAAAATGCTTTCATAATTTTGTATTGACTATAAGCTAAAATGATAATATTTTGGATATGTTGAGTTATGTTAATTAAAATATAAAATTAAAATGAATTTTACCTGTTGCTTTCTCCCTTTTAAAAATGTAGCTACAAGAAAATTTAAAATTACATATGTGACTAATTATATTTATATGAGGCATATTGCTGTAGAGTTAAAATGGGTGATTCCTGTTAACTTTCAAAAAGTAGGAACTGATAGCATGGTAAAAATATTTAACATTTTAAGCATGCCTTATGCCTTTCAATATGTGCTTTTATTATATGATTTAACTTGATATGATTAATTATTCCAGGATCATTGGAATGACTGCCATTCCACAATATTCTAACTTAATACACCCAATTTAATTTCCAAATGCTGCATCTATCTCAGGATTGCCTTTTAACACCCGAAAACACTAAAAGCAGACAATAAGACAAAAATTCTTGAGTTAACTGAAATTGTGCATTCCCAGGCGAAGAAAGCCAAGTGTCTACTTTAGGTCCATGGTGATTCCCAACTTTCTGTCCCTCATGTACGCATATACCATATTTGGCCCACAGAACTTGAGATATTCCTAGCTAAGGGAACTACAGTGGGTTACAGGAATGATATTCCTAGCTAAGAGAACTACAGTGGGTTACAGGAACAATCAGTTTTATTATCAATGCCTCATGGGCAACTGACTCTCAGGGAAGGAGAAACAACTTCCACACTACAAATCAGCCTGGGGAGCTGATGGGAAGCTTTTATAAAAATGTGCTTTAAGGTGGCAAGCAAACCCAGCTGAAAGCTGGTTAAGAATAGAGCGATAAATGAAGTTGAACACAGGAGATGAAGGAGCAGGTTTGATGTAGTAAATCAGCGATTTTCAACCAGTGTGCCACAAAATTTTTTAAAATGTGCAACTTAGTCAAGGATACTGGCCGCTTTTCCCTTAGATTGTCAAATCAGAAAAATTACAACAGCCAACACAACAATAGCCATCTGGTATGAATGAATCAAATTTATACCTATTCTTTTTGTCACGTAGGCAAAAAAATTATAAAACATGTTTTGGAATGCCACAGAATTTTAGTAATTAGTTTATGTGTGCTGTGTGATGAAAAAGGTTGAAAATCGCTATGGTAAATTAATGAGGAATACAAGAAAACACAATATATTGCACAAAGGACCATGAAGCTCAACCAGACAAAAGAACACATAGATCCTTGTGACAGGTCAGACATCCTCTTTGCCTGTCCAGTTAGGTAAGAGTCACCTTTTCAGTCTACCCAGAGCTTCTAGAAGCTAAAAATATTCACTGCTGCCCTCTGCTGGCTAGAACTAGATTGTTTTTACATATAGCAAAGAACTGTTGGACTCATAAAGACCTGTACAGTTGAGTATATGAAGAGACAGTGGATCACCTACAAAAACAGGCTGAGCATGGTTTGTTGTGCTGCACTGGTGAGCATGCAATATTATTATATGTCTCACATGAAATAATACTTGTAAATAATAACCCTACCATTTACTGAGTACTCACGAGGTATATACCAGTCATTTTATATATATCTGATTTATGGATGTTAGCTTCCAAGGTGAGATTATTGCCTCATTTTACAGGTGAGGAAGATGTAGATCAGAAAGGTTATGTAACTTGTTAAAGGTCACACAGCTAAGAAGAACTACTATCTGGACCTCAATCTAAATCCTTTCAATATCAAAGCTGTTCCACCACACCACACCAAGGCTTTGCTTAACAAAGCCTGACATCTAGTAAGTACTCAATAAATGTTAGTTTCCTTCCATCATTATGGCATTCTGACATCATTTTCCTATCTCCTGCTAATGTAGTCACCATTAGCAACATAGGAAGCATTTTATTAATGGTGACATCCATAGGATGTAAAAAGTCTGTAGTTTTTACCTTCCCATGTAGTAAAGTATAAATAAAAGTCCCTGATGCCCTTTCAGCCATGCTGGAAGCAAAGGCACGAGTCAGGAGAAGCCTGATGTCAATGCCAGAAAAGGTCCTCAATCAGCAGGTATGTGACACTGGAAAGACATCGGCCAACATACATTCCTGAAGCAGGTGGCACATGTCTTCACATACTAAGCAATGACAGAGGACACTGATGGTGATGCAATGTTGGACAGTGGATGGGGATTAAGAGAGGACTGGCCAACTGAGGAAGGAGGTACTGGCCAAGGCAGCAAAGAGGCTCGGTGCTTGCAACAAGGCTACTGCTTAACAAGAAAGAAGGCTGTACCTTCACAGCCACGCTCGATCTGTCCGCTGCGATGGAGGGCATCATTGATGAGGTCTGGCAGACGCCCATTCAGGTCCACTGATGCCAGACAGCCCTGAAAGCCATCCCGGGAGGCCACAAGCTTTGGGAGGTTGCTATACATGCCTTGGGCCAGACCCGCCATGTATAGGTCACCTGAAAAGGAAAGCAGGTAGTAAAAGCAAATGAGTCAAGGATTGGAAACCTGGTCAACTAAAGCCAATGTACTATAGGCCATTTATTTAGATAATGGTAATAGAGCTGGGGGAGAAAAACAGCATAATAAAAATAATTACCAGAGTTTCTACATTGTACAAAGAGAAAACTAACATTTCGTATATGTCATTAATTTTTTAGACATCATCTCACATTAATCACCACATACAGTCTAGGAGGTAGGTACTGTTACTATCCTATATAATAAAAGCCTAGCAACCAAAACAGTGGAACGACCAGAACAACCAGAGACCAGAACAACCATGGCCCCTTACCTTGGCCAGCTGCCCCCTAGCGAGTGGTTAGGGGTGATCAGGCAGGCAGAGTGGTTAGGGGCAATCAGGCAGGCAGGCGAGCAGTTAGGGGCCAGTAGTCCCAGATTGCGAGAGGGATGTCTGACTGCCAGTTTAGGCTTGATCCGCCCAAGGGGTCCCAGATTTCGAAAGGGTACAGGCCAGACTGAGGGACCCCTCAACCCCGTGCACGAATTTTGTGCACTGGGCCTCTAATTTTTATAATAAAGCTTAACATTTCAACAAAACCATTTATTGAATGCTTTTCACATCCCTATTACCAATGTGATGATGAGGGTTTTACAGACATTATTCCATCAAACTTCTTAACAGCCCAAAAATGTAGCAACAATTACTATCCTCATCTTAAAAAACAAACAAACAAAAAACGTATATAGAAGCTGTGTAAAAAAATTTACCAAAGTCCTCCCAGACAAAATCATTCAAGTGAAGTTCCAAAACCTGGATTTCCTCATCTGTATTAGGGTCTCTTCTCATTTTGCCATTTATCTCCTCATCACTTAGCCTGAAAGGTGCCCTGAGAAAATGAGCCATTCCTTGAGGAGTGGTCTAAGTAAACACTGAATATATTACCTTATACTATAATTCAATGTCATTAAAAAAGAATGTGCATAATGAATAAAAATACAGAGTGCTCGTAAACTGTAGTTTGCCTCTGGAAACAGCCTTTCAATGGTAAGAAATGTTCTAACAAGGATAAATTTCTCTATAACATTTACCTTTCAAATCCAGATTTTTGGCACCATTGATAACCTGAGTGACCACTTTCGTGTCCACTTTCAGGCTGTGAGTGTTACTGTTGTCCCGGGTGATCACGACGTTGTGCCACTGGTTGTCATTCAGGGGGCGGTCACTGTTGCCCTTGATCACATTGGGGCCATTCCCCAGGTCAAACACGTAGTGGATGTACCTAGGAGGGAAACAACCCCCCAATGACTTGAGATTTCCTGAAGTCACTTAATGGCAATGTGTGCATAGTGACATCTGAGCCTTAGAATCACCCACGTTATACTGGCATCACACAGGAATAATTAAAGCTTCTTGTATCCTAATAATTTAGGAGTCAGGTCCTATTCTATCAGACTTTACTATTGTTTGATACTCACAGAATCTACTTCTTTAAAACTACATGGAAAAATCAGAGCCAGGAAGTAGTGCACGTGGTATACTCCAAAATACTAGGGAGCGACATTTAAATTCACAGTCAATCATGGGTCTGTTTTGGGGTTTTTGTTCTGGCTTTGCTTTTGTTTTGACTATTTTCCATCACATGGTAGTAAAATGTCTTAAAGATAGAAAAGATTTCTTAAAATTTACATTTATGTTCTCATGATAGTACTGAAAATATACTAGTATATATTTTATTTCTTCCTATAAATGTACCCCCTATTCTTCTTTTGCAAATATGAGGTTTTTTCCATAGGTTTAAAGGCTACATTTCATAGTAAAAAAAGTCTGATAGTATTGAGTTAGTAGAAGACTTTAAATAAACTTATTCTCTTCCTTCTAGCCCTAATCATCACATAAATATATTAATCAATGAGGATGAGAGCATGTATCAGGACACTTTTTCTCATGTCCCTACTTTATGTAAGTCTTGTGTTGAGGTATTTAGTATAAGCTATATGATCCCTTCTACTTACCCCTTGACCAGCTCAACAGCAATGAAGTCATTGCCATCCCCACTATTGAAGAGAATGAAGCCATCGGCTGAGGTGGTCTTGAACTGGAAGAAGAGGTGCATGGAAGTGTAGGCCTGCAGGGTGGCCAGGCTCAGGTAGCTGCTCTTGGTCTTGAAGGTGACAGGGTCAGCGATAATGTTCCTCAGTCCAAAACGAGCCTTCAGTTCACAGTAGTCAATGTCGCCATTTTTGCACAAATCAATGTAGAGCAGGCCATTAAACATGAGGCTCTGCAAGTGGCCAATGAAACTGGAGGGGACAACGGAGATGTAACGTTTCTCGGTCATGATACCAGTTTCAATATTGTGGAATTCCAAGCGGGTGTGATCTCCCAGCATTGTACCTGTGAAAATCATAAATGAGATACCAACAAGAAAAGCTATCATGTATTGTCATAGCACCTTTAATATATCTTTTAGGTCTAACGCCCCTCCCCCCCAACACACACACACACACACACACACACACACACACACACACAATATTGTTTTTTTAAGTCAGTTCCAGAAAACAAAATACTCAATACACTATATACTTGACGTGGCCTCAGTGGGGGAGCTGGTTACTCCAGCCCAAGTTACATACCCTGCATCCCATGTTGTCATCCAGCTGCTCAGATGCCCCATCATATATGAAAAAAATACAAGACCATGGGTAACTCAAGTTAAAGGATAAAACTATTAGTTTTCTTCATTCAGGAAAAAAAATGGGTCCTGGTATATACTATAAGAAGAAAACTCTTTTTTTCTCCTAATCCTTATAAAGACACAACAAACAAACCTTAGTTATTCACTGCCAAATAATTCACCACCTAATGATTCAGTAGCTAGTACAGACATGCACCACATAATGGCATTTTGGTTAACAACAGACTGCATATACAACAATGATCCCATAAAATTATAATGGAGCTGAAAACTATTGTCTAGTTATATTGTAGCCATGGTAACATCATAGCATAATGCTCACATGACTGTGGCGATGCTGGTATAAACAAGTGATGCTAGTATAAACAAACTTACTACTCTGCCAGTCATATAAAGGTATAGCACATACAATGATGTACAGGACATACTTAATAATGATAATAAACAACTATGTTATCAGGTAATGTATTTACCATACTATACTCTTTATCACCATTCTAGCATGTACTCTTTCTACTTATAAAAAAGTTTGCTATAAAAAAGTATGTGGTGTTACACTGGCAGCTGCCTCATTCATCTTGTGTTTATACATATTTTGATTGCATCATTTTCTCTTGTGCTTGATTTAATCTCATGTTGGTTTGTACAGTAACATACTGTACAGGCATGTAGCCTAGAAACAATAGGCTGTACCATATAACCTATGTGCCTATATCAGGACACTTCTTCTCATGTCCCTACTTTATGTACTAGTAAGGCTTGAGTATAGTAAGTCATACCGTCTAGGTTTACATAAGTATACTCCATGACGTTCACACAACAAGATAATCTAAGGCCACTTCCTTAGACCAGATACTTGTCATTAAGTAGTGCATAGCTGTAATTCTGGAAAAGTTTCTATTGTGGAACATCTGTTAATTTCATTTTCCCAGCAATTGTTGCTTTTTTCTGATAACAAAACCCGATTTTCTTTTGAAAGCTACCTTCCCCACTTTACTTTTAAACCATCTGGGCTGGATGAAGCTGACCCCATTCTGAAATAATCAAGCTACTTAGACTGAACCACTCAATGTATTTTATCCCCCCAGCCTTAGAGTAAAACATAAGGACTAAGAACTCTAGCATTCATCTCAATCACCTGGAAGGGTTGCTAAAACACAGTTCATTGGGCCCTACCCTCAGAGTTTATTATTCAAGAGTCTGAGGTGAGGCCTGAGAATTTGCATTGCTAACAAGTTCTGAATTGAAGCATATAAGGCTGATCTAGAAACCACCCTCAGAACCACTGCAATAGCAAAAACCCAAGCTGGTCCAGTTGTGATCAGCTCCAGGGATTTTGCGAGAACATTTACAAAACAGTTGCCTTTGCAAGAAAGGCTGTTGAAGGGGTCAGAAGGAGCCTAGATTACCAGCAGCCATGTGATTATGGGAGAGACTGGGCCTGCCTAAGGAGCTGGGACATAGAAAACAACCATGAAATGGAGAAAAACAATTGTTCTAGGATGATGTCATTTGAAGATCTGAATCCAGCCAGCCAACTCAGACTTTAATTCCATTGTGTGCTTAAAGCCTTTGAGTTGAGCTTCTAATATTTGCAACGGAAAGATCTCCAGCTAATAAAAACCATTAGACCTTTTTCCTCACCTAGTTTACCCATAGCAGAAAATCAGATAAGATCGAGATTGAAGAAGGGCTTTGATACGAAATAGAAGGGAAACTAACAGTGGAATTTGAACACTTAGTCCAGGGACAGAGACTAATTTAGGGTTCAGTGAGTGACTGAAGCAGGGATAATAAGAAGGTACACAGAAAAAAGATACACAGAGACTGGAAATTTTAACAACAAAGTTAAGGAAAACATCATTAGTATGGCTAGAGTACAAGGTGACTCCCTGGACATTCACACAAAGATAAGTCATTAAAATTTAGCAAGTTATTTCTTAATGCCTCAATGTTTAAGAGGAGGGAAGAAGAATTCCCTCTGCCTGCCCTCTCCTGTTATCTTTTACATTAAAGAGACTTGCTAGCAAGACACTCCTAGCATCTCTTTATCCCCTCCCTCTTTTATAACTTTCCAGGGGAAAAAAAAGGAGTGACATAATCTAAAAGATTAAAGATAATCTGCAAAGCAAAACTATGTGCAGAGCTCAGACCCTGGCATTTCCTGTTTCCCTTTAGGGGAGCAAGCTGCCTTCAGAAAGCACCCAATCTACCCCATTCACCCACAGCATGGGTGTTGGAGGAGCAAGCCTTGCTTCAGTGGAGGCTGCCTGCCCCAGTCCTGAATTAGTGTTCAAGTGAGCAATTCCATCCAATTCTCAGTTCCGTAGATATAAACCACATCTTTCAATATCAGTGTTATCATTAATAAAAATTGTATTTCATTTCAACCTGCCGTGCATTTTTCTCCTCTATTGGCGTAGAACTCAGGTGGCAAAAAAAAGAGAGGGTCATACATATTTTTTTGAGTCCCTTAAACTTCAATATCTGGGAAATCCGAGTAGATTGCACCCTCAGATGCTCAATATTAATTTTATCTCTATGGGAGCATACTTGAGGCCTAATTCAAAAAAATTGCTCATACACACAAAAATCAGATTTGCATTTATGAGCGTCTATGTGGTATTTTGACAACTAGTTACAAATCATTCTCAATATAAGCACAAACAAAATAATGATGTTGGTTAACTAAATATAAAATGTAATAGAACAAAAATCAAAATGCAACATAAATCTGCTAACAATTGAATAACTAGGAAAAAGAATTACTGCATAAAATAACTTAGTATTGAAAACTGGACTGGTCATGAAAATGCAAAGTAGCCTAACCTAAATTCATGTGCTCTGAAACAATGAAGTAATGGAAATAAATACCCAAGGTCAATTGGGCTATAGCTGCTTATATCAGAGCTGGAGAATGATGGGGAGGCGAAAATCATAGCCAGTTTCCATGGGGACACAGGAACACCGAACCATGATGACGCTGGTGGTCATGCTAATTTTTACTTTACAAAAAAAAAAACACAAACAACATGAACAAACAAAACAGCAATGAGAACCAAAAAGTAATAATGGGGTGCCCACTGGTAAAGATTGGGGTTCCAAAAGGAATCTAAAGAGTCCATTTTAAAGTCAATTGGGAGCTTTTAAAGAAATTATGGATTAGCTGACCTCCAAAATTGAGGGGTTAGGAAATTCTGCTCACTAGAATATGAATTTCACAAAGCCAGAAAATTATGTAAGGTAAGAAAATCAGGTAAAAACTTACATGAAGATCATATAAGATTGAGATTGAAGAAGGGCTTGGATAAGTAATAGAAGGGAAACTAGCAATGGAATTGGAACACTTAGTCCAGGGACAGAGACTAATTTAGGGTTCAGGATGTCTACGAGCAGCTTCCACAAAAAAATTGGTGAGAGGTGCGGAGGAGGTGATGTGGGGCCAAATTAGAAAAGAAATTCACTTCTCCATACACTAAAAGAAACTCACTTTTGTATGGGTGCAGGTTCCCAAAAAGTATACTATTTTACCCAGAGAAAGCATTGAAGGCATTGCTTAAAGTTTCAAATGTGTATAAATTTAAACATCAAATTTTTAAAAATCTGTGTATTACCTAACCAGTATTAACCTTTTGCACTCGGATGTCGAGTGTGACAGTTATTGAATGTATCAATAATTTGAAATATAAAAAAATCCAAATAAGTTTGTATGAAAAGAAACTCCAGTTTTTTATTCTACTGCCACACTTTGTAAAATCTGGGGTATTTAAAAAGTTAAATCTGAGTAGAATAAAGGAAACGAGAAAAAAGCAAGTGAGTGCAAAGGGTTAATAACCAGGATCCTTTTCATTCATCTTCTCTGAAGGCCATCTGTAGACTAAAACTCCTTTCCAATTAAATGTGGAATGAATGCACACTCCACAGCAGCTGCTTCCAAATTTTAGAGGAAAGAGGAGTAACTGGGGAGAAAGATATCAAGGGAAAACTAAGACTAGTGGATATCCCTTAGCCAGGCACTGTGCTAGGCACTTCATAACCACCATCCATGTCATGATCTCAATAAAACTGTAGGAAGGTATCATTATCTAGGTTTAGATGTGTGCACCCTTAGCTTAGAGAGGTCAAGCAATGCAACCAAAGTTTATACAGGCGGTAAATAGTAGATCCTCAAATTGAACTTAGATGTATTTAATTCCAAAGTCCACATCTTAACTTGCATACTATACTCTCTTTAGAGAAAAGGTTTGACTGGTTCCTTACATTATTACCCAATAAAAGTCTATAGATGGAACTTAACTGGTGAGAACTGCTGTGATGAGTTCACACTTCTTCCCAGAGACCGAGTATCCTAATGCCATAGGCAATATATGCAGCACCTTCCCTAGCCCAGCTATGTTGCCTCAACCCCTATGCACACCTTCACCTTCACATTTCACTGAAGGCCAACAAGAGTTTACGGACCAGCTCTCTGGAGGATGCAGTTTGTGGAGAACATAAACCATGGAAAAATTGGCTACGTTCAAGCTGTAACTGCCCATGAGACATTCACATATAGTGGATGAGTTATGTAGGCTCTGAGGCTAGACTGCCTGGGTTACCTAACTTTTCCATGCCTCAGTTTCCCATCTGTGAAATAGGTATGAAACTATTAGGATTAAATGTATCAATGACATAGACAGTACTTAGAACAGTGCCTAGTGTTCAAACTGTAAGCTGTTACTAAATCTTCAGCATTTATTTTCCCCTTTTGTCTGAAATATGTTAGTTTTCTGATTATGTCACTTGTTGTTTTCTCTCTCTTCTGAGAACACAAGATCTTTAAGTAGGAACCACTTCTTGCATCTTCTAGATATCCTATAGCAGAGGGCCTGAGGGCAGCAAGTATCCCTGGCACCTGGGAAGGAGGCTATATTAGAGATATCTACTGTGGAGTCAGAGTCTGGATCATCACCATTTCTGCATATGGGGGACCTGGCCAACATCAACAGCTTGGCAAAAAAATCATAGAAATGGCTTAGCAGAGGCAACTTGACCTCCCAGTGGCTCCCAGACACAGAGAGAAAAGTGAAGAAAAGAGAGGCTTCCAAAGGCTCAGAAAAGGATACACAATGTACCCACAATCCTCCAGCTCCACTGCTCCCATACCCTCTTCTCCACAGTACATTGTGGAGAAACATTTCCCACATACATATGCTGTAAAATGCTTTAATAAAAAAAAGTTCTGGAAACAAATAAATTTGGCAAACACTGCATACTTAATTATTGATGATTAGCAATGTGAATTAGCATATTAAAGGCTCCTAGTAAGTCAAATAATAAAGAAATCCACTTTGTGTTGTTAAACCTAACATTTTCTAAATCTTTCTCTGATATTTTGTTAATGTGAGGAAGAATTTTCTCATGGAAATCTTGGGCCAATGGCTTTTCACAGCGAGGTTCTCTACATGCAATATGGGGAGAGAGAGGGAGAGGGAGAAAGCAGCATGGACCAGAGTGGACAAAGAGGGTGACTTTTTGCACCAGCAGGAAGTTCTTGGTGGTGTGGTCAATTCGTGCAGCATTAGCCCCAATTCTGAGGAGCATAGCCCAAGGGAGGTAGTCTTTTAATTTATTCTTGATAATAGAAATCCAGGTTAATCAATCAATCAATCAATCAATCAATCCTTATTAACTGTCAACTGAACTTAATACATTTCTAGGAAGATATTATATTATAATAAATGAAAACCACCAGGCTGAGGAATATTTATTTCCTTGCTTTTGATTTCTTATGAGTCTGACCTATTCTTTGCATCATTTCTACAAACTAGCTGAAAATTTGACACCCTGGGGGACCTTAAACAGCATGAAAGGGATTACTAAATAAGCCAATAATACACTACTTAATAACATGAGGACTGAGTGGTATTTTAATTTCACTGCCTGATTTTATGACTTCTGTGAGCTAAAATTAAAATTCCCTAACCCCTTATCACTGTGAAAAGCAATCCAAGGCTGTAGTTCATACACAATATGGCTCTTTTCTTCTCCCAGATTTCTTTATCCTTATGGCTGCTTTTTTTCCATCAGCGGCAAAGTAGGGGGTAAGGCAGAAAATGAAAGAGTTTAATTAATTTCAAATATCAAATTACTGGATGGCTTGGGAGTGCCATGGTTTAGTCCTGTTTTTAAATTATTAGTGGAAAGTGGAAACACACTTTATAATTACCTTTATTCTAAAGTTTCTGTAAAGGAATAATGACTGAGGGAGGCAATACCCATTATGTGCCCTCAGTTCTGGGGCTCCTTATGACTATTGCTTTCAGGGCATTTCTTATGGAAATAAGAGACTGTTTGGAGAGATTGGTGTGAGGTCGCCATCTAGTGGCTTGTATTCAAAACACACTGCGAACAGCATTGCTTTTGGCTTTACTGGGCTAAACCCAGAGGAGTTAGCCAGGCATGTGTCACTGAACTGCCTTTGCAGGCTCCTGTAGGCACTAATACCTCATGGAGAGTTCTTGAATAATTAATTAAGGTTGGTTGTGGGTTCTAAACCTTTAATCATTTTTACATCTCTTTGCCGACATTCATTACACAAGGCTAAGTTACCCTGCCGGCCTACAGAACTATAAGTGGGAGGCTTGGAATAGCGCTATGGCTCTGTCTTCATTTTGGGAGAAGCAGTGAATCTCAAAGTCTACCTGCTGAATTGTATTCCCCACCTCACCCTAATCCCTACTTTATATGGCAAATCACTTTCTTATGGTGGATTATGATGCCCAGCAAGCAGCTTGATTTGGTGGAATCACACAGACATTAATTTTGAGCTTATGTACATAGCTCCCTTGAAGTTTCAGGTTCCCCTTATGTAAAATGACAATAAGAACACTAACCTTTCAAGGTAATTTACAGAACAGAAGATTAAAGGAGCTGATATGAGTAAGACAGCTAACTTAGTCCTTAATGATAACTGGGCACTGATATATGCCTCACGCTCTTCCTCCACTCATAGACTCTCCTTCTCTCCACACACACACACACACACACACACACACACACACACACACACATACACACACACACACACCTGCACACATGCACACTACTATGATTACTGATTCCAGAAGTGAAAAGGGCTCAGGCTTGTGAATATAAAATTAAATTATAGGATCAATATTGCAGAAACTTTATACTAAGAAAGAACCTAAGCAATAATGGAATTTCCAGTTTAAAAATGAAGAAATGAGTAAAAAGAAGTTTAGTGTACTTATCCCAAAGGCATAAAGCACTTTAGTGACAATAACTATATTAAATCCCAGGGCTCCTGATCCCAATCTGATGGTCCTAATCACAGAAATGACTTAGGCCATGGACTTCATTTAACAAAGTCCATGACTTTTCCAGCATCCTACAGAGAATTAACATCAAAATCCAGTTCCTGATGCCAACAGTGTTCCATGTAATACCCTTGATGCCCCAAGTTTTCTTTTCCCATATGGACAAGAATCCTAGATAACAGGTGTGCACTGCTGTGGAACAGGAGAGGGTGTAGATTTATGGGATGCAACATGTAAGATGCACTTGAAAGTGACCTCTCTTGCACCCTAGACCTCATTAATTACATTCACCCATCAAATTCTACCTGAAGAACTGTCTTCATAAACCACTCCTGCAATCTCTAGCCCCAACTAGAGATAATCTTCTCTTCTGATGGACAGTTATAATCTAACCCACATGAATTAGGAGTTCATTATATTGCTTGCCTTCTTTTCAAATACCTGAGTCATATCTAATTTATTGTACTGATTCATTGAGGATTTGGATAATCTCATCTTCCCTTTTATACTCTACAATCCTCAGCATGCTACTGACACATAATAAGCTCTCAAGAAACATATACTGCTTGTGTGAGGCTCTGAAGGTCCCTCACCTAGGTGTGGACTCATTCACTATTTCATAATGAATGAATTTTATATTCACTGCCCTCCTAGAATGTAAATTCCCCAAGGCCAAGGATTTGCCTACGTGTTCATCACCATATCCTCAGTTCCTTCCTAAGTAGCACTTGGTACAGAATAGGTACTCAATTAATAAGGACTAAATAAATGACTGGTTATTCAGCACCTTCTAAGTACCATGCACTGATTGAGGTATTTACTTTTCCCTATTATTTTCAGAATTTATGATTTATCCATCTCCCTCTACCAGAGAGTGACTGATGCATGCATTGAGAGAAAAAACTGGTATTGGGGAAGTTGACTGATAACTGCTTTTTGAATAATTGGATAATAGAAGGATCTGAAGAACCCTACATCTATTCTCCAGACACATACTCGACTCCTAAGGAAAGAGACCCATCAATATATAAATACAGTACTTGGTCAGTTCTTTAATACAGATCAATGAAAAGGGATTTTGAAAATACAGAGGAGGATCTTCTTAGCCTTGCTTGAGCTTGTCAACAGATAACATGACATGTGACTTCTATTAAGCCAAATAACATGTTTGGAAAAAAGCCCTTGAAGCACTGAATGACCAAGAGGACTAGGAGAGCAAGGAGCAACACATCTCACTACAGCTGTACTCACCCTCAGCCACATCGTCGTCAACAGTTAACTTAAGGCTCTTTCCTCTCCGCACCACCCGAACGGTGTGCCACTCATTGTCGTTGAGCTTCTGCCCGGCATACAGGGTCTCAGGTCCTTTGCCTAAGGATAGTGGTAAGTGCCAAAATTAGAACCATCCTAAAAGTAGCGCTCATGGCATTAGAATTGCCAAAGCCACACTGGTGTCCATGACCTAGTAGCATTTAAGGAATCGTATCCCACCCCCACCCAAAGCCTATCCAGTGTCACTGATCCAACAAGACTCTTACTAGTAGTCTTCATGCAAAAGTCTCATTCAAACATAAAATAGAATGACAAAGGAGTGAAAGTAATAGGTGCCCTCCTTTATCTATTGATAACCGGGTTTTAAGTGCCAGTGACAGTAAGTGACCACCTACAGGAAACAGGAGTCAGCTATTAATTTTTTTCCCCAAATCTTAGATTTCAGATGAATTTCTTGAAGATACAGGAAATTCATCCCACATTTTAAAAAATCCTTTGGTCGTTTAGGCATAGTACACCAGTCTGGCTTTTGGAGAGTATCCACCCATTGGATGAGTGAAGAGCTCTGTAATATATGCTCCTAACATGACATTTCCCATCAGTGCCCATATAAACCACAATAGTAATCACCACAGTAATAATAAATATCAAGGTATAAAACCCATTATAAATAATGCTCCTGAAGGGAATTGGAAGGCCCCCTGAATTATCTCATTGTTCATCATTCTCCAAAATGATCCAAATCCTAAAAAATGAAATAATGTAAAATTCCAAAATTGAATCTGTTTAAGACAAAAGAATGTTTGGTGCCACCAAATAAAGGAATAAACTATGTTGTCTCAAAAGATTGATGCCCAAGATGCTTGAGATAATGGTCAAGTACACCCTATAAAGAATTGGGTGGAAAAAGAAATTATGGTATTTAAGGACAAAAACTAGCAAGATAGATTCTGAGGCTTTAAGACAATTCGGCTAGCAATGGGGGAAAGAATGTAGGTTTCACTCACCAATGAATTGAGATGTAAATTTAAAAGACAAGAAAGACTTCATAGAACCAAAGAACTTAGAGCAAGCTTGTTTCCTCTCTGTGAATAGCTGAGCCCACACAGAAAGATGATGCTTAAACCTTCAAGATATAGAAAGCCATATCTCTGGACATAAGTTGAGAAAAAAAAGATGAAATACATAATTGGCCAATACACCCCTATGCCTATTATGCATTGGAAGTATTTCAGAAGACCATACACTTGGCTCTAAGGGACAGGAGCACAGGGCCAGGTACAAAGTAGGTGTTTAATCCATTATGGCTAATAGGTCTTTATTTCTTTGGAAAACATTAAATAAAGTCAATACATTTTATCTAAGTCATTTTGAAAGTTTCATTATACGCAGTGGGCAAACGTAGATTTACAGTTGTGTGCAAGCAAATCACAGAGTTTATCCTTGCATTGTTATTTATTCTTATATTATCTATTCATACAACTGTAAACCTACTTTTGCCCACCCCATATAGCTTTTACTAGCTACTCTGACTGCTTCTCTAGTCCCCAGACTGAAGATACTATGTACTATGTAGGGAAGAAAATAAAAGAGAGTGTATTTGGGCAGAGATATTTTAAACGAGGTAATTTTAAATTGTACCCTTCAATTTTGAGTAATTGGTATTCCTATTAAATGTGGGTTACATGAGATTTAATAGCAGTTAAAGTTTGGGGGAATTTTCTCCTTGAAAAATAAACAGACATTCAAAGTGGAAAGATGTCTTTGTATTGCAATGTATTCAGCAGGTGATTTGTACTTACAATCTTCCAGAATGCAGCTACACCCGAAGTGCAAGCCAAATTCACAAGAATCCTGAGAATTCAACAAAGAAACTTGGAGTGAACCAAGTGTACCCCGAGTTGGGTAATGGTTCCTTGAGATCAATGAATGGCAGAAAAAAATAATTCTATAATAAACCACTTGACATCCAATCTTAGCTTCTCTTTGTGAGGATGGCTGTCTTTAATATTATCTAAAATCTATGCATTAGGATAGGATTTTCCCTACATTTCAACTCACTAGATAGCACTGTTCATCATCTCATTAAATTCAGGTCTAAGATGGATGTAGCTGTCACCTTTACAACAGCAAGCTGTGTGGACACAGGGAGAAAATGGACCACATCATGTGGGTACTTTGAAGCAAGAACAGATGTTCTCCAAAGAAATAAATCTGTTTTTTTAATGTTTTTATCCTATTTATTTCACATGCAAATGTTTCAATAGGAAAGAAAAAAGTAAAGGAAGATGTGGGAGATAGTCGCTATGGAGGCAGAACTGTTACAAATGCAGGTCCTCCATAGATGGCCATCTGTTCCGTAGGCGATTTTTGCAAATCACTTAATGTTTATGATTGGGGACAAGATGAGAGGAAGCAATACTAACACATGCAGTCAGTTTAGGACATTGCCACATTAGTGTCATATTAGCCACTGAGATGTAAAACCAGCCTCACTCAGTCCAGTGCATTTTAAATGCTGCTGACATTTTGCTGGGACTTCCACTCTTCTTGGTGTCCTTGAAACAGCTATTAAGGTCAGATTCAAACAAAAATATTTAACTATCCATTTTGACTCTATGACTTTAGGATGTGAAAAAGCCACTGAGATCTCACATGACCTACTGCCTGGTTACACTGGAGACCTCCACTCCCAATATTCTTACTCTCGGAGTAGGAAAAAAGGTTCACATCCATCTCCCTAAAATGCCAGGGAAATGAGTATTATTCAATATTCCCTTTCAAGCAATAAATAGAGAATTCTCAGAGAGCTTCTGGAAAATGTTTAGCCTCAGAAAGTGGAGGGTCAATGGCATTTATCTTTAATTGAGCCAAAAGATCACTTCCTCCCACAAGAAGGAAAGTGATGTTGAAACTCAGCTGGAAATGTAGGCAAACAGAGGGGAAGAGCAAATCTAATGTGGAGCCTAAGAATAATGTGATATTAATAAAGTGATGCATGAGCCAACCTCAGCTGCAAGCTGAAACATGCAAACTCTTAGGATTTAAAAGCAGAAGGATCTAGTCTGGGAAAAGAATTTTCTGGAAAATTCTAGCACAAAGCCAGTCAAGCAGCATCAGTAAAATAACAAATGTAAAAAATCTCTCTGGAAAAAAAAAGTTATCCCCCATAAGTCAAAGATGGTCCAGCTTAGAAGGAGAAACTATTTAAGTGAGAATTTAAGAGGGAACTGGTGGAACTTAAAGCAACAACAACACAACTCAAAGCCATCAGTTGCCTTGTGTTGCTTTTTTTTCTTTTTAATAGCTCAGAGAAGTATGATCTGCAATTAGGTACATATTGGATGCATGAATTAGATGCTTGTTTCCTCCTTTCATAGCTTAAGTAGTAAATATTGATCAAAAAAAAAAAAAAAAAAAAAGGTTTGATTCCCTTTTAGGCTGCTTAGATCCTCAATGTTTGATCTAAATCCATAAACTAGTAAGTTACCTGACACCCTGTAGGTGAATTTCCCTGTGACTGCAGCAAAGAAACAAAATCACAGGTAAGGATTTGCAGGGTGCAGAAATCTGTCCGGTTGTTAAATTGTTCATTACTGAGGAACAAAGAGCCTTTAATGAATCCTTTGTGTAATATTTCCCAAATGCCCACCTTTGATCTAGTCTTCCTGCAAACCCATTTAGCATCATCTCTTTCAGTTAAGGCTTGTCTCACAGAAGTTGTCTAATTTACTGATGAATGGGAGGTAGAGAATGAGACATCCTGGATGAGGGACACAGACTAGATTGCTTAAATTATCCCACAGGAACCCTACAAAAGGCCTATTTAAGAAGTCAGAACTAATAATAAAATCTAAATGAAAAATCAGGAGAAAAGCACTCTTTGAGAGAGACATCACTGCTGATCGCTTGGAGGAAGATGACACGCAGATATTGCAGATCATTCCCTGTTTCATCAGATAGGGAATGAGATAATATGGGGGAAATCTATATTGGAGCATTCTTAAAGGTACATACCTGCACAAGGTGGACTTTGAATTTTAATTATTTTTAAATCTACATTTTTAGCAGGTTGTTCATAGTACATAATTTTTTTATTCCCCCCAGGAGCAATATAACCAGCAAAACAACAAGATACCCCCAATATGCATAAGTTTGTCAATATATTTCTAAGACCTAACCCAGATGGTTTTGCTCATATCCAGGAAGTAGACATTCCTTCTGTATGCCACAAAGTGCTGTTTCCAAAAGTGATTAGGTCACATTTGGAAACTTTTTGTGCTTGGTGTGAGGGGGGCAGGAAAGAAGAGGGTGGTACCTGTACCACATCACTTTGCTTTACCTAAAAATCTTTCTATTGGTGTAAGCAGAAAAACAGGAACAATAACTTGATTTCCCTTGGAACTATGTTTCACATGAATCAAAATGTCTACAGTGAATAAAAATATGAAAATATCTCCCTTGGAAAGGTATACTGATCATACATCTAAATCATATGGTATATAAATGCTCACAACAGATGTCTGTAATAGGTTTAAAGAACACCAAGATTATTTAAAAAGAGGAAACTTACCTTCATCTCCACCAGTACCTTAGGTTAGGCTAGCTGAGCTGTGGCTATAGTACCATTTATTGTATCAGTCTTCCCACCCGGAGAGAAAGGGTTAGGCGCGTGAAAGTGGGGGTGAAGAGGAGAAAGAATGGGACCAAAGAATAAGGAAAGTAACAGAAAAATAGGAAAAAAGCATTTTATTTTCTCCAAAAAAATTCAGGTTCTTGTTTTCTTTGGGTTGACAACTCAACAGAGAGGTAGAGGTATTTTGTTGTGTTTTTATAAATTCTTTTCCCCCTAAAAGCATCTATTTTCTTTGAAAATTTTTAAAATCATATTTAGTTAAAGAGCCAGTTAGGCAAAATATTTCAGTTTCATTTTCAGTGGAGTTCTCAAGTCTCAGAAAGTGTTGTCATACCTTTCGCCATGGCCGTGAAAGGTGCAAGGAACTTCTTGGAATCCTTCGATTCATAACCATTCCAGTGAGGTGTGTGAGAAAGACAGGTGACCCAGTTACATAACCTGAGTCCACGCAGCCTCCTCCTGCAGGACCTGTTTCTGGTTAAACCCCACTAAAAACACCACCAGTATTTATCAGGCTAGAATAATTCAATGTATCATGGAGCCTGCCACCTAGAACATGTTCAACCATGGGTTGTCCTTTTTCCTGTGGTTAATCCTCTACTGTGGCCTTCCAGGTGCTACTAGGTCCTGTTAACCTTTAGCAGTGTATCACAGAGACAATATATTTAACAAACGTTAACTGAGCATTGGCATGGGAACAGGCACCATTTTAGTGTGGAAGATGAAGACTAGATCCCTGCCCTTACATAGTTTAGTCTAGTTTGAGATGGGAGAGGAAGAAGGGCAAGACACAAGTAAAAGAACATGGACTAATTTCAGGTGGGGTTGATTACTATGAAAAAAATAAAATAGGGTAACATGACGAAAACTCATTGACGTGGGAGTAAGGGGTGGATACTTTATAGGAATATTTCAGAAAGGCCTCTCTGAGGGGACTTCTCTAGTCTTTCTATGACTACCTGGTCAAATGGAGAGCTATTAAGTGAGATGGTGAGAGGAGGCACATTTGAGAAGGAGCCAGGCATGGGAATAGGAAGAGCAAGCACAGAAGCCCAGGATGAGGTTGGCAAGGCAGAGGGACAGCAAAAAGCCCACCCTCTTGGGAACCCAGGGGAGATAGTGTGGTAGGAGAGGAGGAGGAGGAGGAAGAGGCAGAGGCCCAAGGCCACGTGGTAGGGAACCCAAATGCTGTTCTAAATGCAACTGGAAACCACAGGAGGTTGTATGTAAGGAGATCACATGATTTAATTTAAGTTTTTAAAGGTATTATGGTTGTTACGAATGCATTGAACCCCAAAGAAAGGCCAACTATGCTCTAGCTGGTTTGGCTCAGTGGATAGAGTGTTGGCCTGTGGACTAAAGGATCTAGAGTTTGATTCCAGTCAAGGGCACATGCCTAGGTTGTGGGCTCTATCCCTAATATGGGGCACACAGGAGGTAGTCAATCAATGATTCTCTCTCATCATTGATGTTTCTATCTCTCCTCCAAGGTGCAAATAAATTTTCTCTCTGAAATCAATAAAATATATATATTTTTAAAAAGGCCAAGAATGGAAATAAGGAGATGTTCTGGAATGCTGATAAAGACAGGAAATGAAAGTATTGGGGAGGTAGCAGCAGAAATGGAGGTGTGAGATTAGAGATGTATTTTAGAGGTGGGGTCAGCAGAGCTTGAGGTTGGTTTGGGAAGTAGAGTGGGAATGGGAGCAGGAAAGAGAGGAGTCAGTGGTGATTTTCAGGTTTGGTCTGAGAAGTCCAGTGGATGGAGGCACCCTCAACTGCGAAGGGAAAAATACCAGAAAAAGTAAGATGTGATCTATCCTATTAGCCAGGGGGATAACTTATTTGCATCTTTCCCACCTAGTAGTAATCACACTCAGTACCATCTTCTAGCAGCTTCTTACTGCTCAGAAGTGTGAATCAAAGTTCACTGTTTGCATGATTTTCTTAGTACAGTGTTAATTTGCACCTTGGGCCACCACTGCCTATGAATAACTCAAGATTTTTGGATTCCTGTTCTTTTTCTTTCTCTCGCCTTCCTTCCTTCCTCTCTCTCTTCCTTCTTTCCCTCTTTCCTTCTTTCCTTCTTCCCTTCCTTCCTTACTCCCTTTTTCTTTTTTTCCTGCCTGATTTCAGTTATGTCCTCTAGTCTATACCTTGAGACTAGAACAAGATGTGCCCCTAACATTACAAAGCAAACCCTGGCAGCCCAATCAATAGGATCTCTAAATTGTGTTCACTGTGTAAAATTGAGATTGGAGCACCTCAATTTTGAAATAGGATGAGTCCGGGATAGATATATCTTCAAAGGAACAAATGACTCCACAAAAGATGGGAAAGAATCTTGCCCCCAATTTGCTGCCAAATCTCTACCTTAAATCATAAATTTTGAGCATTGCTTAAGAGTGGTGAGCTCAGGACAACCTCAAGATTTCTTGTGATAATCTCTCTCCATGAAGCCACTTTCCCAGAGATGAGAGCAATTTGCTCAGTGAGAGACAAAAAGATGCTTTTGTGAATACTGATTCTACTCTTGTTTAAAAATAAAAAAACTTCCTAAAACACACAAGCACTTTTCCCACCATTTTCCTAATATAATTAATCCAAATTAGTCTTCTTTTAATGATTTTAAATGTTATTGTGCACAGGTTTTTTCTGACTTTATGATCTTATTGTTTAGCACTAAATACAGGGAATGTGCTCCTCCTGACAGATTTCCAATTTAAGTCTGTTTCCTTGTGAGCTGACTACTTTCCAATAAAAAGCAGAATAAAAAATGCCCAATTATGAAATAAAAGGTCTAGTTAATTAATCCTAATAACATTTTTATTTAAATGGGAACTAGGAGAGGCATAATATATTTTTCATTAGTTTCCTTTCATATGGTTTCATAATTGTTCGACCTCCACCCATCCCTTCTCAGCCTGGAAGCATATACCTCTCCAGTCATTCAGCTATAATTTTATTTTGTAAACCATCACTCTGTCTCCTGTCTCACAGATATTTTTTAATATCCTTTGTCCCAACTTCCATGCCCTTTGAAGGAGAAGAACATGGTACTTTGTGATTCCCAACAACTAAGAAGAAGGCCTTACACCAAGAAGGTGCTTAACATAATTAAAAAACAACAACAAAACACTAGTGAGTGAAGAGCCTAGCTATTGTGGCTCAGTGGTTGAGCACTGACCTATGAAAAGGTCACAGTTCAATGCCTGGTCAGGTCACATGGCCAGGTTGTGGGCTCAATCCCTAGTGTGGTGCATGCCGGAGGCAGACAGTCAATGATTCTCACTCATCACTGATGTTTCTATCTCTCTCTCCCACTCTCTTCCTCTCTGAAATCAATAAAAATATCTTTTAAAAAGAAAAAACACACTAGTGAGTGAATAAATAGAACTGAATGAATTAAATAACAATTAGTAAAATTGTTAGGGAAAGAGAAGAAATGGAAGGGGAGCAGAAGAGAGTTGAAAATTGTATTTTAGCAATAACATGTATTAGACCAATTTGGGAAGGTTTTCAGTAGAGTCATGAATACATATAATTGAACTAATAAGTGAATGGGTAGAATTGGATGAAAAAATAAATGACAGAGTAAATTCACTGAGGGTGGAGGAAGTAAGGGGAGCAGGAGAGACCTGCCCTTTGCACATTGGTAGCTGAGTGAATTATGCAGAGCTAAAAGACACCAGGCAGCAGCTCTAAATAAAATAAAGACACTGCTTTTCACTTTACATATGTTTTTCCCAGCCAGAAAACAAATACAGCTTTCTGAGAAACTGCTATGAGGACTAAAGTAACTCTTATTAAGAGATGCCAGTTGCTCTGCACATATGATCTTACTTAGTTTTGTAATGTGAAGTTGACATAGTTTCCCTAGCTTTATAAATGCAGAGGCAGAGCCAAGCTCTGCACAGTTCAAGGTCACACACCCATGGGACTCAGCACTCAGTCTGCCTGTCTGTTTGTTCTCACAGCTTTGTCATGGTCACACCGCTGGGTTGTCACAGTCTAGCCATTTGAGAAGGAATAAGGTGAAACCAGGTAAGGGACATGGAGGAAAAGGGAGAGTACTGCTAGATATGAAACAGAAAATCTCATTGGCGGGAAGAAGGTAATTAAAAGTATAATCTGATTTTACCTTTTAAATTTATTTTTAAGACTAGGGCCAAGTCCTAACATATAGAACATGCTAATAAATCCAGACATAGTTAAAAGTTTATATTGGAAATGAAAGTTGAAGGTAAATCTAGCACGCTGGTGTGCACTTGCAGCAGACACTTTTGGTGCCCTGAATTGCGTCCCCTCAGCCAACCTAAGATTTTAGCCAGTGAAGTGGCAGACAGTTATTATAAACTCATACAATCTAACAGTCCCCACCTCCAGCAAGGTCAGCTCTTGGGCTTTCTCTGAAGTCAGTGCTGCCTTTCTTGCCTACATGCAAAAGCAAGCAAGTAGTGGGGAGGAGGTGAGGAGGGCTGTCAAACAATGGAAAGGATGGAGCTAATGGATAGATAGTGCCCCAATATTCTGTCATTTAAGGACAATTCTTAGAGACATTCATCACAACACCCTCTATCTCCCCCATGTCCACATGACTCGCAGCAGAAACCTTGACAATGGACATACACATTGGTGTTTCTTGCTTCACTGCTCATTTCTTCTGGTCCTTCACTCCCACTTTTAGGGAGCCCTCCGAAATAAACCACCTGATCCCAGTCCTTTTCTCAGGCTCTGTCCTCAAGGTAACACAGACCAAGATGACACTTACATAGCATTTGATCATTTCTTCCCCAGTAACTCAAACTTTACAGTACCCCTGTGATGATAGGATATACCAATTGTCCAGGATGCGATTCAGAAATGTTAGATGACTTTTCCAAGGTCACAAGGCTATTAAATCATGAAATTAAATCAAGAGTCCAGGCTTTCTAATGCCTCAGATAGAGCTCTTCCCATTAACTTCTTGCTGCCTGAAGTTCATGAAGTCCAAAGAGTCCAGGGAAACAAGAGCTCCCATCACAAATAAGGCCAGAGTTAGCATTTGTGGTTGTAAATTACCAAATATTGACTAAACTCTTGAGGTTGTGAGGAAGTAGCATAGATCTCTGGGGAAAATTACCAGGCTCTCCACCATCAGGTCCCATGAGGATCCACAAGGATCATGGAGGGCTTTCAAGAAGAGGAGATCACCATCATTCTTAATGAGCCCAGGTCTATTCAAGACAAAAACTATGAGATATGGTCTCCATACCTAACGTCCCTTCAGGTTCCATGTTTCTAAATAATTACCATATCTCAGACGGAGGACTTTATTTGAGATATAATGGCACAGTTTTAAAAGTATCCCAAAACAATGAGTTCTGTGAAAATGCATTTCTAGATAAATCCCCATGTTTGCAACACCTCCCTCCCCAAATAGGAAGTACTAAATCTAAGGTAAGAATGGCAAAGGAGTGATATTTGCAGCCAGTCTCCTTGGAATGACAATCACAAGGTCTATCGGCTTATGAGATTGATGGCATTAGCTGATTCCCCACTGTGGACAGAGATAGATGCCACACAGAATGGTCTCCTTCACCTGAATAGACCCTCTGATCCTCTTAACATCTAGTTTGTGCAACTGGGGGACCCAGAAGGATGGATTAGCAGAATAAGCACCCTATTCTGATCCTAGTTCTATAAAATGATGATCCTTCTCCCTCCTAAAATAATACATATGTAGTTTCAAAACATGAGAAATTATAGCTCTCATCTCACTAGAAATATCATATCTTTATGATACCCACTAAAATAAAACTTGCAAAACAAGCACATAGAGGAAAAAATTTAAACCAGAACATCAACAAAAATAGATAAAAAGTATTTTAAATAAAATATATCTGTCTCCCCTTAAGTAAGACAGACTTAAATGCAACTGACCCCTAATGTGCCAAATGTGGCCTTGGGTAAAGCATATGAAGTGGCTATCTTGGTAAACACAACTAATTTTCATATGATGTATTTACTAGTACACCTTTGAGGAATGGTTTGAGTACAGGATGGTTGTGAACTTCAAACTATTGACTGCTTTATCCATGAACCCTGAATTTCTGATTATTTGGGGGCATCAAGCAGAAGGAAACTGTTCCTACCACCCACTTCCAGCTGTATAAAAGTAGATGAGTTTAATTGGAAAGTTCAATAACTGCTCTAAAGGCACGGTGGATGTTTCAGGGGATACAAAGATGAAAAAGACACACTCAGTGTAGTCAAAGACCTTATAATCTACTGGGAGAGCTGAACAAATGAAAAACCAGTTGTGCAGGAGGAATGGGTACAGAGGGGTACACTGGGTATCCTGCTGGTGGGGTACTTACTCTACCTGAAAATCTGAATCATTAACTATCTTTTGCACATTTGTTCACCAGGACCATTACTAAGGCAGAGACCAAGACCATCAGTTCTGTACCTTCTCAACTCCAAATAGCAATGCCCTTGGCATGCACAGTGGATTCTCAAAGTTGAAGAGTGAATACATAAACTTCTTCTTGTCATACTGGCATTAGACTCTGTTAGTAATAGGTAATATGTATATTTTACTTATCAGACACCAGTCACCAAACACCATTCTGAGTCTTACCTATAGTAATTAATACATCAATACCACAAGGTTGCTGTGGTTGATTGCATTATTTTTGACACTATTTACTATCCCTTCCTATCAGCCTTTTTCTTCGTTCTGGGGATTCTATTCCATGTCCCATTATATGAGGCATTTTGTGTGGCTTGCTTCATAACCAAATAATTATGGGAAGAAGTGGCTTGGGCCACTTAGAAAATTTATAAGTAGCTATCACATGGCTCCTCCAGCTCTCTTGTCTTTTTGCCACAAATACAAGATGTGGCAGGTTGGGGCTGCTTCATCAGCCAACGTCCAGAAATGAGGAGGGCATGAAGCAGAGCTGCAGCAGAACCACAGTGGACAATTACATGAGTGGAAAATAAAGTTTTGGTCTTCAAAGTCACTGAGATTGCATACAGGCATTTGGCACTGCTGCATAATTGAGCTCAACTGACGGATATATAGATATAATTAATATCCACACTTTATATTTGAGGAAAATGAGGCAGAAAAAAGTTAAGTCAATTTTCCAAGGTCACATAAGTAGTAATTGGTAGGATTTGAATCTGGGAAATCTGGTTCCATTTTGACCTTAACTACAACACTGCACATTCTCCATCAGCCAAAGAATGAACCAAGGATGGCTAACATGCAAAGATTAATTCTGACAATGAGATATTCTACACATGTCCTATGGGGAAAAAATAAAACTATTAAATCAAGGCACACAATGGGCATGCCTTTTATTTCTTGTGCATAAAAAACACACACAAAGAAAGGCAAAGAAGAAAAAGAAAGCATTATTTCATGGGAGAAGAGAGAAACAGAGAGAACAATCACAGGGGAATAACAGATTAAAAGAAATCTCAATATTTGTCAAATTGCTCAAAGGTAAATCTTTCCTCTGGAAAAATAAAACTCAAGATTTTTATCTTTAAAATGCTGTCAGGACACAAAATATATAAAACGTGTTTAGAAGCATGTATTTTAGAAGCATGAAATTATGTTGTTTTTCCCCACTTTCATAAAATACACTTGGTTTGTGATCTATACAGGATGACAAAGTGGCCCATCTCACCCAGAGGGGTGCCATTTATGTGCCTGGAACAGTCCTGCCATTATAACTTTTAGGTTTTTCAGAGCTGCTAAGGAGTAATCTTAGCCAATGGTTCTCACATTTTAAACTTGATAAGAAGCATCTGTAAAAATATTAAAAAATAGGATTCCCAGGATCCTAGATTTTTTTGTCTTTTGCCAACTTTTATCCCTTCGACTCCATTTTCCCATTTGACTTTTTTCCTAGGCTATCTCCTAGCATCTTTTAATTTTCCCAACCCTTTCTCTCCTCAAGCATCTCCCCAAGGGGCATCATCATCCAATTCTTCAAGCCATTAAGCTGGTAGTCATCCTGGGTTCTCCCTTCTCTCTCACCTTCTGCATCCAAACCACAGTCCAGGCAAGCAATTCTGTCTGCTAGGTACTGGTATTGCTAAATGTATTATCTTCATTGGATCCCACCCTGCTGCACTGACTGACCCTGGCCTTCCTCCACTCTCATTTTAGGTATCGCTAGAGTTGTGTTCTCAATTTCCCTATCTATCAACCTTTCACATTGTATTCAGAATTATTATATGTCAACAGAAACTTCTTCATGTCAGTTCCTATCAAAAACCCCCAAGGCCACTAGGTGTCTAGGTATAATGAAAGTGTACAAAGACCTTGGGGATCTGGCCCCAGCATAAATTGTTATAACCTCCCCTTTCATAACACATATAATACTCCAACTACATCAAATTGTACCTGGGTATTTCATAGGTTTAACCTTTTGCACTCGGATGTCAAGTGTGACTCGACATGGTTAGCATTAGAATAAAGGAATTGAGAAAAAAGCAAGCGAGTGCAAAGGGTTAATCCTCTGTGCTCCTAGAGCCTAAATCAACTATGGCCACATTGAAGCTCTTTCCACCAATTCCTTTAACTCACTCTAACTCTATATTTCTTTCATCTGTAAGTAGAAACCAAGAATAATAACTCCTTTGCAAGGTTTTATGAGGATTCATCAAAGTAATATGTATAAAACATTTAATAGTGACTAATGCCTGGTACATACTAAGGGAACATTCTCAATTGTAACAATGTCATAGCTCTTTATACCTACCATGCATGTGATTATGAAACCCACATTCAAGGCTCAGAGCAAACAAATTTCAATAGTATTGTATCACAGCAGATATCCTTAAAATTACTCAATCACATCACAAAAATAAATGGGAACATAACATCTACAAGCAAAGAGAAAGCTTCTTTTTCTTCTTCTTCTTCTTCTTCTTCTTCTTCTTCTTCTTCTTCTTCTTCTTCTTCTCATTCATTCTTTCTCTCTCTCTCTCTCTCTCTCTCTCTCTCTCTCTCTCTCTCTCTCTCTCTCTGTCTTCCCTCCACTCCCTCTCCATACAATTGTTTGAAGAAGAAACAGGGAGGAAGAAAGACCAAAAGACGGCTGTTTACAGACCACCTACTATGGACCAAGCACACTATTTTCTATATCACACTTAACTCTCAAAAGCATAGTTATCTCATACTGTATGCTGTATGGATTTCTCATACATTTTACATAAAAAAATTTCAAGGCTCAGAGTTTAAGAAATATATATGAGGCCATTTAGGTTGAAATTGGCAGAAACTAGGCTGACATCCATATATCTATGACTCCAAAAGCAGTGTTTTATCCATACACCTCAGCTTTTCCATTAGACAAACATTTGTATTAGTCAGTACATTAGAACTCTAGATCAGTATCAGTGGCTGATAAAGAAATATTGCTCATAGATCATTTAGATCTGTTTTTCATTTTTAAAAATAATATATCCTTATCACCAATTGTGTGACAAAGAGATTATTTTAAAGACAACTTCTCAAGATACACATTTCTGTTTTTTATACATTATTGGGAATTCTCCTCCATTCTGATACAGTTGGCAGATATTTAGGTACCAACCACTCTTGACAAAGTCATTTCAAATGCATAACTCAGCAAACGGACTACTCCTTTTCTTCAAACTGTCCATGTCTGGCATGTGGACACCAGAAATTCTCCAGGTCTGAATCATTGGTTGTGGCTCCCATGGCTGGGGTAGAGACTCAGTGGGAAAACAGAAAGAGTTAAGAGTCAGGGGAAGGCCTGCTAAAGGTCACAGGGGAGACAGGGATGAGTCAGTGACTAGAATATTAGATGCTGATGATAAGCTAGTTGATGAGGGAGGCAGAGAGGGTGTTTTGAAAATAAGAATTGGGAGGGAAGTGGGAGATCTTTGAAGGGTATGTATGGTGGTTCCATGCTTGATGGAAGGAACTTTGTGGCCCATGTCCTACTGGAGTGACTCTTTTTGGACAAACCCATGCATTGGCTCCAGAACTGCAGACACTATATTGGCTCCTCCCTGCACTGACTACTCAGATGATCCTTGACCTTCAACCAAACATTGGTCCACTGGGCTGCAATACAACCTCACAGTTTTTGCTACTCTCCCACCCAGAAGCAAACTCTCTTAGGTTTCTAAGACTCTCAATGATGCTTCCTTTCTGCACCCCTTTTGCAAAACACTGAAATAGGACCCTGGTCCATTTCAGATGGTAACCGGACAGTGCCAGAGATGGCACAGGTGTTTTAAAGTGAAGGACCATCAGAAACCAGTAGGGATGATGGAGTATAAAACAACTGCTATCCTTTGTATTGTGATGTAACATTTAATTCTCACAATACTGCAAAGTAATAAGCAGTGTAATCCCATTTTATAGATGATGAAAGTAACAAGCATGGATGTTAAATTATCTTGGCCAAAGGCAAATAACTAGTAAGTAGAACCAAAGACAGCTTAATTTGATTGTAAAGCCTTTGTTCTTACACTAAACTTTGTTCTTACACTAAACTGCCTCCTGGAAGAATGATGGAGTAGGTGGCCAACAGGACCAGACTGCTTCTGTGGGAGCAGGAGTGAAGGTTAGGGAGAACAATCTGATAGAGGAACCAGATATGCTTCTTTGAACTGATACTTGGGTGGGGTAAGAATGGGGGTGAGTGCCTGAGGTAGCTGAGAAATCCCAAGGGTGCCATAGATGAAGAAAACAAATATCTGTGGGCTTGAATCATGTTGCTGGGAGAGGGGTCATTCTATCTGGGGTATCTGATTACTCAGTGAGGTTACATTGACTTGGACCTGCCTATAACATTTGTGGGAATTCATGTCCCCCAATTAGATGCAGGTGGGTCACCTTTATATCACTCATTGATTTTGAGGCTGTGAACTCAATGTACCCAGAAACTGTGTCTACCTTTTCCAGGTTTAGGTCAAAGCCTAGACATGGTAGTTACTCAATGTACATTGATATGAATATATATATATATATATATATATATATATATATATATATATATATGAATGTATGTACATGCAGCTTCCAAAGGTGAATTCAAATGTTGAATCAACCAACATGCTCAACCATGAAAATAGAAAATAAATGTGGTTCTGTGCTTATCACATTTAACTATCCTGTCCAATGCTCCATAGATTCCTACTAACAGAATACTGGCTACCACTCATGCAGTGTTGGAATCTGGCCCAGTTCCCTGAGGGTTAGTGGGAAGACAGCTGCTAACACACACTTGGCACACACCAGGTTATCATTACCTATTGATATTATTCATTTATAAAAACATATTTAAGTGATGTTTAAAAAACAAGTAATAGACCCTGGACTGTTTGCCTCAGTGGTTAGAGTGTTGGCTTGCTGACCAAAAGGGTCATGGGTTTGATTCCTGGTCAAGGGCACAGGACATGTACCTCAGTTGCAGGTTTGATGCCGACCCCAGTTTGGGCTTGTGTGAGAGGCAACCAATCTATGTGTGTCTCTCACATCGATGTTTTTCTCCCTCACCCACCCCCTTTCCCCTTCCCTTCCACTCTGTCTGAAAATAAATGGAAAAAATATCCTTGGGTGAGGATTAAAAATAAATAAACAAACAAACAAACCAAGTAATATGAATAAACAGTACCTTGGGAAAAAGTTCAAAAGAAGAAATAAGGAGAAAGAGAGTTCCACAAGGACTGAATTTTAAAATGACAAGTGTAAAAATCTTTCTTACTCTATGAACAAATATCCACCCAATGGTTGCACAATAAGATGTATTTACTTGTTAGTAAACTAGTAGCCCGGTGCACGAAATTCGTGCATGGGTGTGGGGGCGGTTTTCCTCAGCCTGGCCTGCACCCTCTCTAATCTGGGACCCCTCAAAGGATGTCCTACTGCTGGTTTACAGGGATCAGGCCTAAACCAGCAGTCGGACATCCCTCTCACAATCCGGGACTGCTGGCTCCAGCCACTCACCTGCCTGCCTGCCTGCCTGATTGCCCCTAACCACTCTGCCTGTTGGCCTGCTTGCCCCCAACTGCCCCCCGCCACCGGCCTGCTCACCCCCAAATGCCCCCCTGCCAGCCTGATTACCCCCAACTGCCCCCTCCTACTGGCCTGCTCACCTCCAACTGCCCTGCTAGCCTGTTCACCCCCCACCTTTCCTCCCCACTGGCCTATTCACCCCCAACTGCCCCCTGCTGGCCTGCTTACTCCAAACTGCCCCCCCATCCTGATCACCTCCAACTGATTCCCACTGATGGCCTGCTCGCCCCAAATTGGCCCCTCTGCTGGTCTGCTTACCCCCAATGGCCCCTGCTGTCCCATCCTGGCCTGATCACCCCCCAGCAACCCAAGGTCCCAGCCCCTCCTTTTTTTTTTTTTTTCAGTGCCTCCTTGAGCAGAGGCTAGGGCTGGCTGGAAGCAAGTAACTAGGATTTATTTATTTTCTATAACTGAAACTTTGTAGCCTTGAGCAGAGGCCAGGGCAGGCCAAGGTGGGCAGGAAGCTTGGCTTCCTGCATCGCCAGGGGCAACCCAAGCCTCCTGCTTGCTCCAGCTCTGTGGCCAGCCGCCATCTTTTTTGGTTAATTTGCATACTCAACCCTGATTGGCTGGTGGGTGTGGCTTGGCATAGTGGAGTGGTGGTTAATTTGCATATTTCTCTTTTATTAGTGTAGATATTTTTAACTCAATGATCTCATCAAATAATGCTTATTTATAACAAGCTAGGTTCTGGCTAGTGGCTTGGGATAAAATGGAAACTATATTAAGATCCCTGGATCAAAGGTACTTAGAGTCTAATGGAGGAGACAATCATGTAAAAATGTAATACAGTGTTTCCAGTGCTCTAATAGTATTGTATATACTATAACTTAGGAACACAGTGAAAGGGAGAAGGTATTTGTGTACATGTGTATGTCTGTGTGTGCCTTTTGTTCTGAGTTTGGAATTAGGAAGATTGTGGTATTCAGGTGAGACTTCTTAGAGAAAGCAAAGCTTGTGTTCCTTAAAGGATGAGCAGGAACTAATGCTCCAGGTAGACCAGAGATGAAAGAATCTTCTATAACATGTACAGAGTTGACACAGGTTGGAAAGTTCAAGGAATGGTAAGCAGTCCCATGTGGTAAGGAAGTGGAGGGAGTTTTTAGAAGAGGTAAGAGATGAGTCTAAAGAGAAAGTGAGGAGTAAATTATAAGAACCTTCATGAAATAAAATACAAAATAAAACTTAGAATTTCATCTTCTAGACCAGGGGTGGGGAACATCAAGCCCATGGGTCATATAAGCCCCATGAAATAATTTGGTCTGGCCCTTTCAAGGAATTAGGTGTGAGTTAATTAAATGTTTGACCAAATATAACAGGCTAATTTTTAAGTTGATAATTTTGTATGGCAAAGAATGATGTTATAAATATACAAATGGCTCTTGGCAGAAAAAAGGTTCCCTACCCCTGCTCTAGACCAAAAAGAGGTCTTGGAATATCTTAAATAAGATGCAATGTGTTTTCTGTATGAAGATCATTCAATTTTGTTACATACAACAATAAAAACAAACAGGATGCATAAAACTCATAGTATGTGTTAAATATAGAGAGCAAGTGGGTAACCTCTGAGACTTTTAAATATAGAGAAAGTAAATGGAACATATGCATTTTGAATGAAGATAAAAGGGATGGAACACACAAAAAAGTTACTTGCCCAATAGAAAAGGGATGGGTTTACCTCATAAATCTTAAATATTTATGAAGCTTAGACCATGTCTAATTGATAGCTGTCACCTCTAAGTTGGTCAAACCATTGGTAACACCCATTCTGGTCCCATATTTTCTCTGCTTGAGACATTCAGATAAAACCTATACCTGGTTATCAGGCTACTTGATGAGCTAAAGCTGTGGCAGATCTATTCTCCCTTGTGTCTCTCCAGTAGGGCTAGTGTGTGATGGCTCCAGATGCCTCCCAGCTACTGTGTCCCCTTTCTTAGCCTCAATTCTGCTCCCTGTAACCACCCAATCAGCAGGGAAGGTATATATAGCAGAGAGAAAACAAGATATATGGACACTGTGTAACCGAGGGTTAGGGTAGAGCAGTCTTTCCATCCTGTTTGCATACTGTCCTAAGCGTAGTCATAGGCCACACTTTCCCCTTGCTTTTGGCTGCATGCTTTAAGTAGATTTAATGAGCCATATGATTAAACACATAATTTGGCCTGTGAGCCTTTCTGTTCCATGACCTCTAGGGCAGCCTGCCTGAGTGTACTTGGAGCATCAAGGTGATTTCCCACATGCCACGGGGAGTGACATGATCAGATTACTATTTTAGAAAAATCAATTTAGCCTTCAATTATAAAGTCTAGAAGTGGGTGGAGGTGGAGGCAGAGAGACCAACATCTTTGCCTTTCTCAGCCAAAGAAATATAATTCATAAAGAAAGGGTTGGACAGGAACTAGAAGCTCCAAGCACACAGAGGAGGAAATATCCTGAAGAACTGAATTCTTTACTGTGAAATCTAAATAAACTCCACAAAGTCCATGCAAAAACTATATTGAGGTGGAAAATATCTTAACACCAAATAAAGAAAGGCTGAGATTTCTCCACTTCCACCTGGGATTATCCATCCTTCCTGATGCACCAATGAAGTCAGGAGAGCTTACGGAGATAATGACCACCACAATTACAACAGCATTTCATAATCTCTCATGCCAGCCAGCAGGATGCCACAAAGAAACTGAAACCAGCATAATCACAACACCAGGTGAACGAAGCAGCCAAATGATAATTCCAATGCCACACACTAAGTCCTGAGCCAGTGGAATATGAGAAGGAACACTGAATTTAGAGGAGCATTAGCAAGGCTTGGCTTCAGATTCCTGCTCCAGTACTTACTAGCTGTGGGACCTTGGACAAACACCTAAACCTTTCCCCACCTCAGTCTCTCCAAGTTTTAAACTAGTAAGAATAACAATCACTTTTGTCAGGGGCTATGAGAGATACATGAGATAACATAGAAAACATATCCTGCACAGATTCCAATGTTTCCCCTTTCCATGTCCATGCAGATTGATAAATGAATAACTAACAACTCATAAAATGGCTATTCCAACAGCCTACTTAAAGGCAGTCATAATGTGACTATAGTGTTCTTATTTCTTCAGCCCTTGGTTTACACCAATGTTAAAAAACATAATTCTTTAAGCATCCTAAGACTGCTAGTATGTTGCTAAGGAAACTTACCCAGAGATAAGCAACACTAGCATTGGGTCATTTGGATTTTAACCAGCCAAGCTTTGGAGAAACTCCAGCAAATTCTCCCCTCAAGGGATCATTGTTCAGCCATGAGCTTTGGGATGTCTTAAGAAGCTTACAAATTCCTGTAACAGTAAACTCAACTTTAAGGTTACTGTGTGAAGCCAGTGTCATTGACAAGGCCCTGAGAGATGGAAAATGTCCCAGTGATACCGTCCATTCGAAGTTTGAGCATATCTCATAAAACATCCTTCCATTTCGAATTTTCTCTTACATTTCTTTTTTAAAAGTGTGGTTGCTCAACCTAACAAAAAACTTCCTATTATTGTTAAATTTTGAAAAGGAGAAGATGAATTTGGGAGGCTAAATTACATGATGTTCACTTCAGAAAGGTAATTTACCCAAATAGGAAAACTCAACAGCTCTATTTTTCTGCTATTATGAAGGAATACTTTACAAGATGAGTCCCCACAGTTTCAACAGATTCAATACCCAGGAACAAAGCATGTTTAACAGCTGAAGCATCATCTACAGCAAGGTAAGGTGGGAATACACCATTAACACACTGACCGAGTAAGTGTAGGTATCCCCACAATGTTTGAGAGATTACTCCGTAAAATGGAGATCAGAGAACTCTACAAGTTTAGAAGGTGACTTGAAGATGATCAAGTCCAGTCCTCCTATGTCTTCTATGAGTAACCAAAGGCACAAAATGTTTAAGGGATGTGGCCAAATTCTTAGAACTGGTAACCAAGTGGGAACCTGGGACTCCGGGAAATCACTCCAGTCACCTCTCTATGAAGACACAAGGAATTCTTCAGGCTAACTGAGGTGGAGACTATGGGAATGCCTGCTGCTGAATATTATCTGTATTTCTCTTTTAAATTCTGAGGTTTAATTAACATGTGATACACTTCATGCTTTTAAAGTGGACAATTTGATACTTTTTTACATATTAATAGACCCATGAAATCATCACAATGAAGGTAAAGAACATATCTATCACCCTGGAAGTGTCTTCACACCACTTTAAAATCCCATCCTCATGCCCCTCTTCAGGCAACCAAAGACCTGTCTGTGTCCCTACAGATTAGTTTGCATTTTCTAGATTTAAGTAAATGTTTTATCTGGCATCTTTCATTGTGAGCATAGTTCATTCCTGTGTTCTGATAAAAGCTTATTTATTAGCAAGGTGATGAAGAATATTTGGCCTGAAATTATAGTTTGCTGCCTGCTGGTAGAGTTCTAGAACTCACGTTCTTAATCAGTATGCTATGCCCCATCCAGTAGAGGTTATTGCAGGTCAAATAGGATTAATTGCTAGGAAATGGGAAATTTGGGGAAAGCATTGGTGTTTGTGAGCACTGGAGAGGGAAAGAAATGTGGGTTGAAAGTGAGAGCTAAGGTAGTTATTATCATACACTAGAGGCCTGGTGCACGAATTTGTGCACCAGTGTGGTCCCTTGGCCTGGCCTGCAGGATCCTGCTGAAACATCCCCATCTCCAACATCCCCCACGGGGTCCCAGATTGCTAGAGGGTGCAGGCCAGGCCAAGGGACCCCAATGGTGCACAATCGGGGCCAGGGAGGGATGCAGGAGTTTGGCCAGCTGGAGAGGGACTGCAGGAGGGCTCCAGGGCATGTCTAGCCCATCTTGCTCAGTCCCGATTGACCAGGACCCTAGCAGCAAGCTAACCTACCAGTTGGAGTATCTGCCCCCTGGTGATCAGTGCATGTCATAGCGACTGGTCGACCAGTCAACTGTCTGTGCCCTGGTTAAGTGGCCTTAGCATATCATTAGCATATTATGCTTTGATTGGTTGAACAGACGACTGGACGACCGGACATTTAGCATATTATGCTTTTATTATATAGGATATATTGTATATAATACTAAGGAATTGGACATTACTCTGTATACAATGGAAAATCATGGGAGAGCTCAGATTTTTAAAAAGAATATGGAGTGGATTTGATGATGAACAGAACAGACAGACCACAGAAATTGCTGAATTTAGGAAAGAGGCAAATAATGTTTGAATTCAAAATACTCTATAGTAGAGAGAACCAATGAAAGGTATCAATAAGCCGAAACCGGTTTGGCTCAGTGGATAGAGTGTCAGTCTGCAGACTGGAAGGTCCCAGGTTCGATTCCGGTCATGGGCATGTACATTGGTTGCGGGCACATCTCCCAGTGGGGGATGTGCAGGAGGCAGCTGGTCGATGTCTCTCTCTCATCAGTGTTTCTGGCTCTCTATCCCTCTCCCTTCCTCTCTGTGAAAAATCAATAAAAATATAAAAAAAGAAAGGTATCATTAAAAGAGATAGCTAAGTGATGAGCTGCATGCATGAGGTGGGTTTGGGGAAGGGGGTTGCACAAAATAGATTACTTCCACATTTCTAGCCTGTTTACCTTGGTCTTGCCACTTATTTTATGTGAAACAAAGAGAGGAGAGCTGGGTTTGGAAGAAACATGGATAAGCTCTATCTGAAACATCCTGAGTTCCAGGTATTTGTGGTGTACACAGGTTGAAATGACTAGTAGGTAATCAGAAATATGGCCTTAGCATTTCAGGACCAGGTGGAGCAGATTAGCACAGCATATATTTACACAGAGATCCACAGCCCTTTGAGTAAAAAGAACCAGGTTTTCATTTATTGCTGTCATCTACAAACTGCCACAACTCCCAGGAAAATTGTGAGCTGTGCCTAATGATATCATGGAAGATATGGTTGTTATGTTTCAAATTCTAACCATAGTTCAGAGCCAGACATTGACAAAATGTTGTTGTCTCAAAACTACAGTAACTGACTCAGCTTTCCCCTGTGCTGTGAGCCATCTGCTTAGACACAGGGGACCTTAAAATTCTTTAGGCCACTCTCTGGGTTCTCTTCATGCATATTCCCTTTCCCGTCTAGGGAGCAACTGCAGAATGATAAATTTAGCAAGGTCTCTAGTCAGTGTTCTGATTGTTTTGGTTTCTTGTTCTCTGGTGCCCTCCTGTGTTCTGTTCTCAGATAACACCTCATTTACAAGACCCAGCTAAAGTCAGCTCAAATAACAGGTGACTCTTCCTGTGATAGGGTAAATGACCAGACCACTACATCCCACAGGCTTCACTATGTTCCACAAATGTTTCCACACCAATAGTAGGTGTTCTAAAATGGCTGAAAATAATCTCCAACATTGAGCAAATTGCCTGCCATGAAGTAAATGCTCCAAGATTGTTTGTCAAATGATTGAAGGTCCATGAGTTACAGAGTTAAATAAGGAAGTCTATTAGAGTGTTTTTGGCATATTCTGCTTAGCAAATGTATAGGGAATTGAAAAATTCACTAAATTAAATTAAATGTGTACCTACTTTATAAATGACAACAATAACTATGAAGGAAGAGTTTGCCATTTTTTTCTTTGGGGAGTTTCTTCATTCACACATTTATTGACCTTGAATTATGAGCCACATTCCATTTTAAGTTCCTGGAAGTTGAAAAGAAAGACACGATTCTTGCCCTCATAAACACACAGTCTAGTAATGGAGACATAAAAGTGACCCTACCATTTTAGCACAAAGTGGAACCTGCTACATTTATGAAGCGGGTATCTTTGGATTACAAGGGAATAACAGATAATTCAGATCATAAATGTTTTATGTCTCAGACTACAAGCATTAGAACTGCTTGTGGGCTATCTTTCTTGTGCCATGCCGAGATTTTGAGTCCCTACAGGGTAACCTGTTATCTGTTATCTCCTATTTGTACAATCTAGCAACACCAAAAACTCTCACTAGGACATAGAAGATATCCCTGATTTTCAATTGATTGACTGAACTCCTCCTTATATTGGTTTCTATCTCATTTAACAATAAGAAAATATAAGGCTGGATGTAACATGTAAAAAAAAAAAGAATACTCCTCAATTCTCCTAATTACTGGGAATATATCGACAAGGTTATGAATTAATAGCACACACTGTGTATTTGCCTACCTTGGTCTTACATCACACCAAATTGGTAAGTCTAAATACTACATCCCAGCCACATTTCACAAGTGTCTCTATTGTTTTTCCTATTCTCAAGATCCTGTCTGCCTTACATCTTTATTTTCATAGCATTATTTTTGCTGTGGTCAAATATCTTGGAATATTTTATCCACTATCATCGACTCTGATTTTGTATCCATTACTTCGAGAAAGCCATTATTCTCCCTTATCCTTTGAGACTCTTCTCGATCAAACACACACAAAAAAGTCCACTTTCAACAGAGCCTGGGGATAAAATCTAAGGCACTAAACTATTCTCTTCCTGAGGCTGGAGACTTGCCTTACTCACCTTTGTTCTCTAGCATCTGATTCCAAAAAAACAGTTCAAAAATATTGTTGAATTCTACTTGACCTGAATGTTTATTGCAAACTCCTTCCACCAACCAAAGCCACCGAGCCTGACTCCTCCTGTTTATACCTGAATCCCCAAGCTCACACTCTCCCTTCTAACCAAAGGGCTGCCTTGGCTTCCAGGGTCACAATCTCCTTCTGTCTCCAAGAATTTGCTCCTAAACCTCTTTGTTTTTGAGACAATCTCACATCACCTAATTGTAACATTACATTTATCTCCTCAGAATGGTAACCCAACACTAGCTCTTTTTGGATATTATCCTCTAGATGACATGGTCTATGGTGGAAAGAACAGTTTTCTCAGAGTAGAGCAGTGAACCTGGACTCTAGTTCACTTCTGCCCCTTCAGGTAAGGCATTTAGCACTAAACATTTAATTCTCAGTATCCCCGTCTGTGAAATGGGATTATTAATATCCCCAGCACAGAAGCCTTCAGCAGGTGTTCAACAAATGCTGGTTTCTTTTTTTTTTTTTTCACTTACTCTCTGATTAACCCCACCCATTTTCCTATCTACTATCAACAAATCCTGTGATAACTACATATAAATTGATTATAGCCTTGTGTGTGTTTTTCAAATTTTCTTATCTTGTATTTCATATTCTTAGGACAGAGACCATTACTAATTTCAGGAAGGCTGTTACTTAATATTATAGACCCCAAATGCTATTGATTCTTTACCTCACTACCCCCACCAACCAGCCTGCTCCCAAAATCCTGCTTTACAACCCTGAGGTCTTGGCTTTTTTGAACAAAAACCTCATTAGTTCTATATGCAAACAATCTGATAAATAACAAAGGTTGATTAATTCTGCCTTTACAGTGGAGGTCACCTACAGAGGGAGAGAAAAAGACAACTTCATGTTGTGAATCAATGAGAGGGCAAAAGACAAAACTCTGTGTACATCATCCCTGACCACAATTCCTACACCCAATGCCCTTGATCTTGCTTGGAAAAACAAGAAGTTTCTTTCATTACTATCTTTAATAGCAGGTCATTCAGATGTCTCAACCTTTTTTTTTCTCTTTTCACTCAAATGAAGGGTGTATGCATTATCCCAGTTTCGTATTATTTTCTATGCAACAGACAAAAATAAATTCTAAGAACCACACACTTTAATGCTCTATGGCTACAGACTGAGAGAAATGCTAGGATTTCTTGCAATAAGGGAATAGAATACAGCTAAAGTACCATTCACTGGGGCTTACCACCATCACCATGACAGCCTGGTATGATGGAAAAATCTTTGGTTTAAATGCTGGCTCCCCATCTGGAAGCTATATGCCTTAGTTAACTTATATGCCTTTTTTGAGCTTCTGCAAAGCTACATCCAGTGCAGATTAAAGTGTATGAATATTCCCTCCCTTCCTTCTTTCCTTTCTCACGTAAGAGGATTCCTTCTCCTTCTGAGTCTAGCCATGGCACTTTGTGCTGGAATTTATGTTTACATGTCCATCTCCCCTACCAGACATGAGAGCAGGAATCCAATGATATATGTCCTAATCACTGGGTATCAAAGGTAATGTCTGGGACATTACAGGCACTCAACAAATGCCTATTAGTATATTCCCTCTTAGTATACTATATCACACCTAGGCAGAGGCAGCAATAACTACATTTTAACCAAATCTCTAGAAAACCACTTCATCTATCCTCTTAGTGTGCCAGGAATGCAAATTTTACTGTTAATTCATTTCCCTTCCTTATCATCATGCTCTCATTCAGTGTTCACTTCAGACTGCTCACTCAAGCCTGGGAAGCCTCCTGGTTTTTCACCCACCAATTTAGTCCTTTCTTAAAGTTTGCAGGTCTCCTCCATTGACGTGGATCAATGAATTATAGAACAGCAGGGACTGGAAGAACTTGAAGCTCCAAGAGTTCACAAAGATCTGAGAAAGCTGCCAGAGATTTTAAAATCCTGTAGTTGTCTATCAGGGTTCATGCTGTCTCTTTAGAAATGATGTTATGTATACCAACATCCTATATAATAAAGAAGTAATATGCAAATTGACCCTCACACCCTCACAAGATGGCTGCTTATGACCAGGCCGGCAGGGGGGTTAGTGAGGGACAACCAAACAACTTAACAGCAGGACATGTGGGGCGACCAGGCCAGCGGGAGGGCAGTTAGGGGTGACCAGGCTGACAGGGGAGAAAGTAAGGGGCAACCAGGCTGGCAGGGGGGGCAGTGAGGGGTGACTAGACAGGTAGGCAGGTGAGTGATTAGGAGCCAGCAGTCCAGGATTGTGAGATGATGTCTGCTGGTTTAGGCCTGATCCCCGGGATTGGGCCTACACCGGCAGTTGGACATCCCCCGAGGGGTCCCGGATTGGAGAGGGTGCAGGCTGGGCTGAGGGGACCCACCCATGCACAAATTTTGTGCACCAGGCCTCTAGTTAATAATGATGATGGTAAAAGTTAATGTTTGAAATTTTACAACATGATAGGCATTATGCTAGGTGCTTGATATGTATTCTTTTATTTAAGCTTCACAAAGATGTTAGACAGGTATTATCATTTACCTTTTCTAGAAATATGGAAATTGAAGTAAAAAAAAAAATATCTGACCATTTCTCCAAGTTAAGAATGATAGTAATGGAGCCAGAATTTGTCCTACTCTAAAATCCCTATCTGTCTTCACCTGGAGTCCCACCTGAAAGCATACTCTGAGACAGGAATTTGGGTGCAAATACTTTATTTGAGAGAATATCCCAGGAAGCAAGTTAAGGAAGTGGGACAGTAAGACAGGGAAAAGAAGAAACCCAGTTAATGGCTAGTTTATTGCTGTGGACACCTGGAATTTGGTTTCACCAGGGAGCCTCTGAGAGAGTGTGTGGGACACACCTTAGAATCATCTCTGAGAGACAAAGAAGCCAGAATATTTATCTACAAATTCTAGTCTTCATTCATCTACCAATTCAGCCCATAGTATATTTGGACTGCCTTGAGCATAGCCAAGCAGGCTTCCACAGCCAGAAAGATGCAGGTAGTCATTGGTTTGCAAACTATCTGCAGGTGACCCAGAGACAGGCAGAGGGAACACAGGTAGGTGGAACAGCATCAACTAAGGTGTCCTTGACCACTACTCTATGCTGTGAAGGGAAAAGGCACAAAGATGAGCCAGGGCAAGCCTAACTCTATGCAAGCTTAACTTTGTGTGCACCTGAGGACTAACTCAGTTTTTTTCTCTCTAGCATGGTCAAGAGGAAGGAAAGATCCAGAAGATAAGCACGAAGAAGTCTGGCATCTCTCAGGTTTGCTACCTTAGATCTCCTTGATGATAGACAGTGTCAGGCATCTGTTTGCATGATGACATAGTCACCTGATGCCACACAAATCCTCACCATATTCAAATTCTCCTACACTTCAAAGAGCACTTACTGTCAATATATTATGTCCTTCAGTCACTAACACTGTAGATTCAGGAATGCATCCAAAAGCCAAATAGAAATGTTTGTGGGTTATCCAGCCTTTTGCTTAAACAGTGCTGATAATGAAACGTTGCATGAGATACAATAAAAACACCCTCCATGCTTCAGGCCTCTGTGGGGATCTCTGATCAATCCCACTGCTAGAATAAATGAGTCCACAGCAGAATCAGTGGGTGGGGGCTGCTAAATAAATCATCTCACTGGAGAAAATGCACCGGGAGAAAATCCCTCCAGTGCCTTCGTGCTGTGAGGTGTAGAGCTAATACTGAGGAATCACAGGGACTTCGGTATTTTTCTGCTTGTTTATTTTTCATTTTGTGCAGAATACTAGTAGACATGAAGGGTGAAAGCTTATGCTAAATGTGTGAGGCACTGGGTGTCCACACAATATTCTCCCTCTAATGCGTATTCCTTTTAGCAGATGGCAAAGAAATATTCCAGGTTTGAGAAAGTTATGCTTCCAGAGACCAAAGAAACTGGTTTGGAACTCACAACTCTTGGCAGGAATTTTAGTTCCTAGCATCAGGATTAACAATTTCTATTTGGAGGGGAAAATATTATATTCTTTAAGACCCTCTAAATATGGAAATGTAGTCAGTTGTGTTAATTAGAAAATGTTTCCAGATATTTCACTTGACCCTCAAAATGTGAGAGGTACATGACACTGTAGATATTACTCCCTGTGGGTCCACAGACAACACAGGAGCAGCTTAATTACTGAAATAAATAAATTTTTCACTTCCCAGCATGGCCATTGCTTTAAGAGTGCTCTCTCTCTCTCTCTCTCTCTCTCTCTCTCTCTCTCTCTCTCTCTCTCTCTCTCTTCTCCCTGGGTTTGGGATGCTGGGGCTCAGAGAGGTAAACTGATATAACTGATATATTTATTAATTGGGCCCCAGGTACAAATGAGGAAGCCTGAAATGTGAGCTGAGCTGGAATTTCTAGCCCATGTCCGACAATCTAAAAACCATAAACTTCCACCATCCATCTCACACATAAGACACCACTGTGTTTAATTCTGTTCCTGATCCACAAAAAGAGATGTTTGGCTCCTCACTGCTCTCCCCAAGATATTTACTCGATTCACATGCTTAATACAGAAATTACTGAAAAGCTAACTTTTGTAAGGGATTTCCTTTATCCCAGTAGCATCTGTTTTAAAATGAAATATATTTTAAAATATTGAATAGCTTTCTTTGAAAATGTTAGCAATAGGGTTTGAGTGGGCAAACTAGTTAATGGTGTTTCACATCACATACTGTCAGGTAGGAATCTCTTCTCTGGGGATCATCATCTCCTCAGCTCCTAAGAAGCCCCCTTATGTCTGAGACTCACTTTAGTTTAAGCTCCCAGGAGCTAGGAGATCACCTTTAGGTTACATATGAGCAGCATCTAAGTTGGACAAGTATTATTTCATTTATAGGCCTTTTGCTAAGTTCTGTTCTGTGGTCTGAAAATGTTTTAAGTTTAACTCTTTAGATTCCATAAAAGGGCATTTTACCACTTTATCTGCTTTGGAAGTTCAACAAGATTAATGGGCTAAGGGCTTTGGGAATGTTTTGTTATCAAGAAGGTGAGGCAATAAGTATTTGAGCTCAGTTTGGGTTCACTAGAAATTTTCTTTCTATTCTGACAATAGGTCATGAAAGAAGCTGGCAAAGCAGGGGTTAAATGCTTGACCTGTGGTGCCAGATAGATCTGGCTCTGATCTTGGTGTCTATTTTCTATGGTTCTGAGCTTGGGAATGTCCTTTATCCAAACTTCATTGTTTTAAAATGCGCCAATAATATTTCACTTATATGACTATTTGGATGTTATATACAATTTGCATATAAATTAGAATAAAAGCCCAACCAATGTTGCTCTGTGGTTGAGCATTGACCCAGGAACCAAGAGGTCCCTGGTTAGATTCCTGGTCAGGACACTGAATGGGCTCTATCCCCAGCAGGGGGCATGCGAGAGGCAACCAGTCCATGTTGCTCTCTCATTGATGTTTCCATCTCTATCCATCTCCCTCTCTCTCTCTAAAAAAAGTATAAAAATTAAAAAAAAAAATTAGTATAAAAACTGGAAGATATTCAGCCCATAGCTATCATACCAGCAGGCATTAAATATTTTAATAAGGCCTTTGAAAATATTCCTTAGAACATCCTTGCAGAAATATGAGATAATTAGATAGATTATCAATGGGTTATAGCAGAAAAGCCAAAAGGAGTCTGTTAACTAATTGATGTTAATGTGGTCAGACTATTATAGCAGTGTTCCTACCCTAACAGCACCTCCCACATGAGGCTGTTATGAGCATTGAGCAGCTCAAAGCTTCTAAAACACTTAGCATAGTACTCAGTGTACATGCTTGATAAGTATAAGCTACTATCAGGTGTATTCACAAATCTAATAACCTGAAGTTAGGAAACTTAGCAAAGTGGGAACTCCACCATAGATCCTGATGTTCTCCTACTTCTTGGCCTTTCTTTAATTCATTAGTTCCCTTCACTCTTTCGGGGGCAGGAGCATTAGATAAAGAATGTAATCTTTAAGAAAGTTCACAATATACAAAATAGCACACCAAAGCCTTTCTCTCCAGGTGAAATCTCATTCTCCATGGCACATCTCTAAAAGGTAAAAGAACTGAAATCATTCACAGACCTTAAAAAAGATAGGAAGACAATTTGCCAATATCATATTTCATTTCTATGCTGATACTTTCAGTACATCTAAGGCATTCAAATCTTCTAAAGACCTGTTCAGAAAATAGACTGCCACATTCCACATTAAGAAGAGGAAATATAAAAATGTACCACATCTCCTTTTGCTTCTGTTCTATAGCTAGTCTAGGAGCAGTGAAAGATGTATAACAAAAAAGTATCTAGCAGGATTTAGAACTTGTATATCTGAGAATTAGTCACAAGGCCTACCCTGAGCCACCAATACACTGCAATACACTGGAGCCAGACTCCTCCACAGCCAGGGGCTTACTGGGATGAGGCGGAAGGGAACTGTTTGGGTTTTGTTTGTTGATTTATTTTTTGTTTGCTTTTTATGGGGAAAGAAGAGATTTTCATGGAGAGATTGTTCTTTATTATTCCCCCAATTAAGTGTTGGCCTTGGTAAGGAGCAGTGGTAATCTCTACTTGTAATCACTCGCAGAGGGAACATCTTTATCCCATTCCCTGACTACTAGTAAGTGCTTGCTGGGCTAATGAACCTGGAGGCTCACCCAATTCTACTCCTGAGTAGTCATATAAGAGACTTCCTATAGAGTTTGACATGTCCCCCAGGGATGTGAAAACGTAATGACTGGTGCCAGCCATTCTGGGAGGTTTGGGCCAGTACAGCTGGGAGGGGCCTTGCCTGAGGACTGAAGGAGGTAACCCCATCCTAGTCCTTCAGTACTTTCTGTCATTCTACTTCAAAGATGTGGAGGTGAGACGAAGAAGAAAATGCCCTTGGCGGTCACTGGATCAAACAACCAAGTGTGTCCACTCATGAGAGGATGCTGGTTGGCTTGTGGCAGGGCTTAGGATCAAGCAGGATGCCTCCTCTAAGGAGGTCCTCTGAGGGAGAGGGGCCAAGCCAAACCTGACCCCTGCACCCTAAAAATGTACATAACTCCTAGGCAGAAATCATTACATCAACAGCAAACTAAACAGACTCAAGAGTGAGGTATCTTCCCCTAGCAATATGAGACCTACAAAGATTCTGCACTTCCTGTCCCCACTGAGACCTCTTCCTGTTTCTAAGCCCACAAAGAACAGGGGAGCTGGGCCTTAAGTCCAGCAACCCTACCTCACAAGTCTTGTCTGTGAGGGGGAGGTGGAGCTTTAAATCAGGGAAGAGACAAAAACTTTAAGTTTTAATTACTGAAATAAATGAGAAATTGTGGAACTTGCTCAAGAAGCAGTTAAGGTCATAGAAATAAGATTGGATAAAAGAAAAGAGGAAGACTTGGGAAGATAGTGGTAAAGATAAATGCCTGTACTCACCGCCTCCCACAGCCACATCAAAATTACAACTAAAATACAGAACAACCATCATCCAGAACTGCTGAAAAACTGGCTAAATGGAAGTCCTACAACTATATAAATAAAGAAGAAAGCACCATGAGACTGGTAGGAGGTGCAGAGGGGCAGAATGGGCTGATTGGGCACCCACTTACTAGTATGCCACTTTTTTAATTGGGAGGGACATCATCTCTGTGAAGGCCACCCAGAGGAGCAAGGGGTCCCATCCCAACACCATATCCCAGCCCAGGGACCCAAAGCTGGAAAAAGAAGTCCCTGCAGGCAGTAAAAACTATGGGCTGTAAAAGCCAGTGCAGATTGGGGTTCAGTGACACAGAAGCTGCTGGAGACCCAGCTGTTCCTTTTAAAAGGCCAGCACATGAACTGAACTTACAAGGTCCTGCTTCCTCTGAGCTCAAGCACCAGACAGAGGCTCTGGGGAACACAGACAAATACTAGGAGGAACGGGATTGTCTGGTGCAGGAACTCGAGGGCAACTTTCTCCCAGATGGAGGTGCTCACAGGGATCAGTGTTCCTATGCTGGGACCTTTCAGGTCCCAGGGCTGACTGGCAGCCATTTCTGTTTGCTCTGCCCTGGTGTTTCCCTAAGACCCTGCCTCATCCAATTTACAATCTCACACAAGCTTTGTGCAGTGGCTTTTGCATATGATTGGCCTGTCCTTGCTCAGGCTAAAATCTCTCAAACTGCAGCTAGATCAGAGAGCCCCAAACCTACCAATAAAAGGCCCAAGAACTGGCACCAGCACCAGCCTGCCTAGCTGGGCCTCATTTGGGCACTTCTAAACCTGATTCAAAGAGAATTTTTCAGATCTCTCTGTAGCTCCTACTGGGTGGCCCCAGGCAGTGGCTGACTTTGCACCTCTCTGGAGAACCAAGAGCCAGTATACCTAGTGGTCAGTGTCAGAACATATCAGATTATAACTCTATACATCCATAAGCAACACACTCAAGGGGCAGACTCAGTGAGCACCAAAGCCTCACAGAAGCAAGTCCTGCTCCATAGGGGTGTCTCCTGCACACCAGATCTCCCACTGTATTCACAGCTAGTCCTTACAACCAATTGGCCTAAAGGTCAATTCCTCCCAGTGACACCAACAGCAATCAAGTCTCAACTACAACAAGACTGTGCTTCCAGCCCACAAAGGGGTACACTTAGAGCTCCTAGTTCAGGTGATTGGGGAGGCTGAGCCACTGGGCTCTATAGAACACCTACTATACAAGGCCACTCTACCAAGGAGACATAGCAGCTCAAGGAGACATAGCAGCTCAACCCAATACATAGAAACAAACACAGAAAGCAGCCAAAATGTGGAGACAAAGAAACATGTCACAAGTGAAAGAGATGGGAGAAAGCAAACTACTAGATATAGAGTTCAAAACCACAGTTAGAAGGTTATTCAATAATCGTCTAGAAACCTCCAAATAAATGGAAAAGGACTGGTCAAGAAATTAAGCATACACTGACTAAAATAAGGAATAATATACAGTAAAAAACTGTGATAAATCTACATAATGGAATACTATGCTGCTGTAAAAAGAAGGGACTCTTATCATTTGCAACAGCATGGATGTACCTGAAGAGCATTATGCTAAGCAAAATAAGGCAGTCAGAGAAAGATAAAATCACATTATCTCACTCATTTGTGGAACATAAACTGATGAGCAAAAATAGAGCCAGAAGCATCAAACAGACCTAAGAGGGGAGGCAAGGGAGGGGGCAGGCGTGTAAGAGATCAACCAAAGGACTTGTGTGCATACATATGAGCATAACCAATGGACACAGACAGTAGGTAAGTTCATGTGTTGGGGAGTTGGAGAAATTGGGGAGAGGCCAATGGGGGAAAAAGGAGACTTATGTACTACTTTAAACAATAAAGAATTAAAAAATAATATACAGAAATCAACAGTAGGGTAGAGAATTCTGAGAATCAAATCAATGACTTGAAATATGAGGAAGCAATAAAATACCCAACCAGAAGAGCAAAAAGAAAAAAAAATAATCCAAAAATATGAAGATAGTGTAAGGAGCCTCTGGGATAACTTCAAGTGTACCAACATTCCCATTATGGGGGTGCCAGAAGAAGAGAGAGAGCAAGATATTGAAAACCTATTTGAAGAAATAATGACAGCAAACTTCCCCTACTTGGTGAAAGAAATAGATGTACAAGTCCAGGAAGCACAGAGAATCCCAAACAAGAGGAACCCAAAGAGGACCACACCAAGACATATCGTAATTAAAATGCCAAGGGATAAAGACAAAGAGAGAATCTTAAAAGCAGCAAGAAAAAAGCTATTAGTTACCTACAAGAGAATGCCCATATGCGTGTCAGCTGATTTCTCAACAGAAACTATGTAGGCCAGAAGAGAGTGGTAAGAAATATTCAAAGTGATGAATAGGAAGGACCTACAACCAATATTACTCTACCCAGCAAAGCTATCATTTAGAATTGAAAGTTAGATGAAGAGCTTCACAGACAAGAAAAAAGCTAAAGGAGTTAATCACCACCAAACTAATATTATATGAAATGTTGAAGGGTGTTCTTTAAGAAGAGAAAGAAGAAGGAAAAAAAGAGAAAAAATATGAACAATAAAAGGACAACAAATATATATCTATCAACAATTGAATCTAAAAATCAAAATAAACCTATAAGAAATCTAATGAACAGAATAAATTGGTGAATAAAATAGAATCAGAGGCATGGAAATGGAACAGACTGACAATTCTCAGAGGGAAAGGGGGTGGGGAGCTGGGAAGAAATTAAACAAAGATCTTGTATGCGTACATGCATTACCTATGGACACAGACAATAGGGTGGTAAAGTCCTGGGGTGGGGCAGGAACCAGGTGGAGGAGGCAATGGGTGGAAAAAAAGAGGGACACCTGTAATAATCTCAACAATAAAGATTTTTTTTAAAAAAACGAATTACAATTTAAAGAAAAAGAAAAAGAAAAGAGGAAACCATGTCATGAGTATTCATCAAAGAACTGAGAAGTCCTAATAAATTCCATACAAGAGAAATAATATCCTATATTTTTCTTTTTTCTTTCAAGATTTTCACTGACTTTAACTTTCCAGAGAGTGAAACGACTAGATTTAAACACCTATTCTAATAAGAGTTAAAAGCCTACATATTCAGTTTATGAAAATTTTAAAAATTACACAATCACACCCACAAAGGAAATCTCAGCCTGTCTTGGGTCAAATTCAACAATGTCCTCACTCTTCTGTCACCTTGAGCAACTCAAAGAACTTCTCCCCTTTCTGCTGCCCATGAATGGGAGAGCCACTTAGTGTAAAATACCCATATAGGACAAGGGAATATTCTAGATGCACTCTCTTCATTTTTGGGTGAAAAGAAAATCACCATGTTCTTGACATGTGTGGTCATGTGGAAGAACTATTTGTGAGTAGGTCAATTTCAGTAAATTCATCAGGGTTACAACTTCACCAGAACTGAATAACTTTCTATTGAGAGATGTGGGGAAGTCAAGGAGGATGACAAGAACTGGAACAACACGGGGTGAGGTGAGCCTTTCTGACAAGTAGGTCTGTTCGAGGACTATTTTTCTGAGTGATTCTCAAACGAATTCCATAAGAATTCATACTACAAATCACCTAAATTTAAAATACAAAGAAAGAAAATTAAGCAATATAATATAGTTCTTTATATAACTAGTGTACACTTAGCAATCCATTAATTTATATATTTGTTTTGAAAGTTATCAGTTCATGTATTCATTAATCCATGTATATATTTATATATGCAAGTATTACTCTCCATGAACTGTATAACCTAGATTGCACCAAGAATAATTTAAAAGCATCTTCTCTATTTGGCTATATTCCCCTGGCCCCTCCATCCAGCACCTGTCCTGTGATTTGATTTAAAAAAATGTTCCAACCTCAGACCACATCAAAGAGAGCATGGAGGGTCCTGGAGAGTATTATGTTAAGTGAAATAAGCCAAACAGAGAAATACCATTATCACATGATCTCACTTATATGTGGAATCTAATGAGCAAAATAATCTAATGAATAAAATAGAACCAGGGCCATTGAAACATGGAACAGACTGAGGAATCTCAGAGGGAAGGGGGGAGAAAGGGAGAAGAGATTAACCAAAGAATTTATATGCATATATGCATTTTCCATGGACATAGACACTAGGGTGGTGAAGGACTGGTGTGGGGTAGGAATGGGGTGGGGGTAAAAGGGGACATCTGTAATACTTTTCACAATAAAAATTTAAAAAAATTTAAAAAGTGATTCAGGTCATCAGAAATTCAGTGTTAATTTTTCCAATTTTCATTTCCATCCCATACCCATCACCTCCTTCCTGTTCCCAGTTTACTCCTTGAAGTTATTTATATGTGATGGTAAGTGATTATGAGTATGGAGGTTTATTTATCTGTTTCAACTTTCATTAACTTCTCTAGGCTGATCTCCCCTTCAGTGAGTTTGAAGTTCCATGAGAACAGGGTCTGTCAATTCCATTCATCACTGTATCTGCAGTTCCTCACACCCAGCTTGCATTTGGGTGCTTTTGGTAAAACACCCATCAGATAGATTTTCTCTAACAAGCCAGGCTGACCCCCTTACAGGATTCTGCTGCTTCCCTGTACCTGGAGCACTCCTACCAGGGATCTCCCCATGGCTGTCTCCTGGTCATCCAGGTCTCAGCTCAAAATCTCCACCTCCGCCTTCCTTGATCTTTCATCTAAAAGTAGTAATCCTTATGCCGTGCTCAATATGTCTCAGTTGGTTGGGTGTCATCCCATATACCGAAAGGTTGCTGGTTCAATTCCCAGTCAATGCACATGCTCGTGTTTCAGGCTTGATACCCGGTGGGAGGCGTGCAGGTGGCAGTCGATCAATGATTCTCTATTATCATTGATGTTTCTCTCTGTGTTCGTTCCTCTCCCTTCTTCTCTCTCTCTCTCTAAAAATCAATAAAAATATTTAAAGAAATAAAAATTAAAATAGTTATCCCTTCTACCAAAACTGTGTCTACAAACTTGGTTTATTTTCTTTATAGCATTTTTTTAACCAAGGAATCCAGTTTGTACCATCAATAAGTATAATTATGACCACTTTGTGCAGGAAAACAGATATCATTCAGGTGATCAAATGCCTGAGTTTACCAGCACAGATCTAGTTTATATTTGTTCCAGTATAATTATTAATAACTCTCTTTTTCACTGTCAAAACTGTCCTAGTTTGAACAATAAATGATGTAAACAACCTCCGGAAGGTCAAAGGTTTGAGCTGCTTTCTACACTAGATGACGTCGGCTTCTGAGTTAAGATACTCTCTGAGTTCTGGGCACCTCTGCTTTCAGATACTAAGTAGGTCATGATGGCACCCTCTGTGCTTGTCACAGGAAGCTTCTTCTGCCTGGGAATCCTCTTCATCCCTCCCACTCCTCACTGTTGACTGTACTACTTATCCTTTAAGACAGGGAACAGAAGAAAACTTTGATTTGATGAATCCTTCAATGAGACATAGGCAATCTCCCTCAGTGTGTCACACTGAAATATAGTTTACTTATTTCTATATATTTTCAATTATACTATAAGCTTCTTAAGGGCAAGAATTTTGTTTCATTGATATTTGTATCTCCATTATCTAAAATATTTCTCATAACATGATAGGTATTCAATGAATGGTACTAAATGGGAAAAAAATCTCTCTAACTCTTTTAAGCTTACATTCTTTTTCTTACATACAGTACGATGGGGAAAGATGAAGAAAAAGGTGGCTTAGTCATTCACATTATTATAAAATAAATAATTATTTTATAAACCATACAAAATTCTATATATCTGAAATTCTCAGATTAAAAACTCTATCTGACTTTTTCCCTCCATTTTTATTCTGACATATTTAATTTATACTTTCACATTCCATTGACAATAGAAAAATATGTGCTGAGTCTCAGGGCCATCTTATATCCTCCTCTTTGACAAATATCTGTGTCCAATATTTCCCTTTCCAACAATTAAATCATCACTTACTTACTATCTCATATAATTTTTACTTATTTTTCTTCTCTCTTAGTACCCATCATCTAAGTCCAAGGACTATTTTATCAAATGGAACAGAGAGAGAAACTTACTTGAGCAAATTATTTCCCTCCACACTCTTTATCCCCCACTCCATTTTGTGGCAACAACTTCCAAATGATGTCCCCACAGTTGACCTTAGCCCTTTCATTCTATTTTTCCACACAGAAGACAGGGAATGCCTTTTAAAATCAAAGTCAGATCATGTCACTTTTATTCAGTTCCCCTTGATTAGAAGCCAAAGCCCCAACAATAGCCTACAGCAATATTCATGACCTGGTTCTCTTCTTTCTTTCTAATCTCATCTCACTCACTTTGCTTTCGTCACATGGGCCCCTTTGTTGCTTGCCCAAATGCCAGGACCCTGGCTAAGTGCTGTCATCACTGGCCACTGTTGGGAATGCTCTTGTCCCAAACAGCTGCATCACTCACTCCTTCCTGTCTACTCCAATGTTCTAGAACCAGTGAGATGCTCTTTGGCCTCATTCTTTGTGTGTGTGTGTGTGTGTATGTATATATATATATATATATTTCAGAGATTAAGGGAGATGGAGAGAGAGAGAAACATCAATGATGAGAATCACTGATCAGCTGCCACCTGCATACCCCCTACTGGGGATTGAGCCCACAACCTGGGCATGTGCCATGATCAGGAATCGTACCATGACCTCCTGATTCATAGGTTTATGCTTAAACACTGAGTGGGCTGACCTCATTCTTTAAAATAGTAAACCTCTGCCCTCCTCACCCCAACCACACCCTATCCTTTCTCTTTGCTTATTTTTCTCCAAAGAACATATCACTATCTGTCATACAATCTTATTTTATTATGTATTTGTTTACTATCTGTACTCTTCACTAAATGTCACTTCTAAGAGGGCAGGGATTTTGGGTATTTGGTTCTTTTTGTTTATGGTTGTATCCCAAGGTCCTTGGACAATTTTTAGCCCATATTTGAATTTTAAAACATATTGATTGAATTGATGGATACAATTATAATCCTTTCTCTAAAAATTTCTTCACCAATCCATGCACTGGCAACAGCTGGGCTAATAGCTGGGGTGATGGTAAGATACCTAAGTAGGAAGTGGTGTGTGAGCAGTAATCATAAGTGGGAAACCACAGCAACTGAAAAAGTTCCAGTTTGTGTTGCACAGATCCAAAGAAGATGCCAGAGTTTGTTCCTTGGGTTGGATCTATACAAGAGGTGTTCAGAGAGTCCAGCACAGAACTGAAAACAGTGCTGGGACTGAGCAGTGTGGGCACTATCTGTGGGGCTAGCAAGGAACCACTAAATAAGGAAATGCTACATAGTGCTGAGACTTCTAGAACAGTGCTTCTCAAACTAGTGCCACAGGGGTCCTAAAGAGGTAATCTTGGATTTGCAGAATGTAGGAAAAGCCCAAGCAGCTAAAGCTATCCCTCCCTATAACACAACCCCAAACAAGAACAGTTAAGAGTTTAACTGTTTTCTATTTATGGACTCCAGATAAGTTTCATTTTTGAAACAAAAAATTCACACTGCTAAAAAACAAAAGCTTTAAACACCATTGTAGAGCACCATGCTGCTGAACAGGAACATTTGTAAAGATTAGAACAAGATATTTGTGATTTCAAGGCTGTTCTTTGAGGCAATAGCAGCTATAATGTAGGGATGCTGTATTCAAACCAGAGGGTTATACAGTGGGTCCATCCTCCATTTATATGCTTACTCTTTATTCTGTACACATCTTCAATAGATCTTATAAAAACTGCAACAAAGTAATTAAGTAGTACCTTGTTTGCCTTTCCCATTAGAATGTATACTCTACTGGGGGAGGAACCAGACCTGACTTATTGAGTGCTACAACCCAGGTGTCTCAGGAGTAGTAGGAATTCAATAAATATTTGTTGAAAGAATGAATGAAGAAAGAGAGGAAACAATAGCTAAGGTTTATTTATCATCTTTTTAAAACAGTAATTCTAATATATTTCTTCTCTTTTTAAAAAATATATTTTTCTTCATTTCAGAGAGAGAGGAAGGGAGATGAAAAGACATAGAAACATCCATGATGAGAGAGTTGCATCCATGATGAGAGAGTTGATTGGCTGCATCCTGCACGCCCCCTACTGGAGATCTAACTATATATCCAGGCATGTGCCTTGACCAGGGATCAAATAAGTAAGCTCTTAGTGCATGAGATGATGCTCAACCACTGAGCCACACAGGCCAGGGCTATTTATCCTTTATATATAGATATGGAACAGGCCCCTTAATTACAAAATAAAATTTGGTTGGGTCTTTAATTTCCAGAAAAAGCCATCATCCTCTCCATCTTCTCATCCATTTCCTAAAATACACAGGCCCAACAGTAAACCACTCGAAACACTTCAGACACTCTCCAGAGAATCCTACTTGGAGCAGCCTGCTGACTAAATGTATTCACCATCTCAGGCCAGGTACATATAGATGGAGGAGTGTGAGAAGAGTAGAAAGCCTCTAAGTTCTACCTATTCCTTCATCACATGATCTGCATTTTCCATCCCTTCCAACCAACTGAGCCATCCAGCCAGGGATGAATAAAATGTTTATAGATAAATAAATGATAATGAGGTAGGTCAATAGATTAGATAAACATGTAAAAATATTTTTATATAATTCTAAAAGAAAAATTATCATCCGTATAAGAACAATGAATGACAGTAGATTCTGACAAAGACTGGTGTGGGGAAGGAGTCTATACTCAGAAATAGAAATACCTAACTATGGAAGAAGCACACTGGTCTGGCAGCAAGTTCCACAGAACCTATACTGGGATATATTCAAACTAGGGAAGCATGACTGGCTATTATAAGTTTTTAAAAGGAACTTCTGCAAAGTTGAAACATTAGGCCAGATAAACTGAAAGGGTCTCTTTCAACTATACACTCTTTGATCCTATGGTGCAAATGCTATAAGAGCAGTGGATTTAGCCAGAAGTGTTATCAATGGGTCTTTAAGCCCCTAAGTGTGTTAACAAAGAAATGTCTACAGCTCTTTGTATTTCTTGTGAAAACATGTATTTTCTGCTATGGAAACATGACTAAAGTTCTAAAGACATGTAATATATGATTTTCCTCTTGAATCTACTAATTAAAATGTCAACTGTAAGTCTATATGGCATGAGAAATGCACAGACAAGTTGCAAAGCATAAGAACAAATCTACTGAGTAAAATATAGCCTAAGAAAGTGTTTTTTATGATCACATAGTTTAAAGTTCACACACTACTTAGCTTTCCCTAATCTTTATCTGACCAGTTCAAAAATCACAGTGTTATAGAGAAAAAAACAGTCTTGTGATGCAAAGTCAGCTGTGCTCCTTGGTGACATCCTCAGCATGTTAAGGAAATGCTGTCCCCAAGAAACCAATATGTTTATGAAGAGGCTACAAAAACAATGTTGATTTTATACTGATAAATAAAATAATTAAAATCCAAAATCATATAGTTAGTCCAGTTTCAACAAAATGCATAGGAAAAAATGACAAAGAAAATTCCAAACTTTTATCAATGCCCATCTTTGTGTATTCAGACCATGAAAGGTTTCTTCTGTCTACTTTTAGGGGATACTGGCTTTCTCTGCCCAGCATCCTTCCCTACTTCTAACAGATATGACGTTATGACAGTGAGAAGGGCCAATCATCACACTGTACTATGGCCATGGTTACTGCTCCAGGGAGGAGCGCATGCTCCAAGCCCAGGGCACCCAAGTCCCTCCCTGTTTTTCTAAGTGGAATTGGCCTGGAAAACTTTTCTTTTTTCTCTGGCCATATGGCTGTCTGTAAGCCTGTATCTGCCAAGGCCATGCCTCCAGTGGGGACAGAAAGTCTGAAAGAATGACGCCAAAAATGCAAAGAGAAGAGGAGAGAGGACAGAGAATACAAATAAATGGGTCCCGAAATTAGACTTGAAGTTTCTGAATCTAGTCATGGAGGCTAATTCAACTCTTGCCCTTTATGCAGTTGATGCAATAGGTTTGCATGGGGTAAGGGGAATAAACTGGAGACAATTCTTTCCTAAAGAAATCTCGTTTGTTAGAAAAGTTATGTCATGCCCATTCACACTGATGGGACATAATATAAAGAGAAGAGAAGAAAAGAAAAAATAACAAATGGGTAAGAAAGGGTCTAATTATTTCTAGGGATCAAGTTAGTTCATGGTATAGGTGATATCTGAGTGGTGTGAGGAAGGGGTTTTACATGGGGACACTATTGGGAAGAGCATTCTGAGTGGAAGAAACAATGGAGGCAGTGGAATGGGAAAACATAGGGGGAATATATTTGGTGTCCACATTGATTGGCATGTGGGACATAGTATAAAGAGAACAGTTAAGAAATAAAACTGGAAAACTAGAGAGAACCAGAAGATAAGTAGCTTTTGATGAATTTGAGTTTCATTCACTGAAGCTATAATCATGCAGTGTAACATAGAGATCCCTGTATCTTTACTATCATAGATGTTTCATCTTCTAATAGGAAGTAGAATTGTGCCATAATTAAGGTTAATACTAAGTCAAATTAATGACAAATGAACTGATAAAAATCAGTGACTTCACTTTAAAATAATTTACTATCAGTGATGTAAGAAATACAATTTTCAATTTTATCTAAACATTCCCTTTATAGAACATTAATTATCCCATTTTTTCCATCACCCTTAAAACTTACAATTTTCCATTCCAACAAATTGTTTTATGTTTATGTGGCTTATGTAACAATTATGGAAATCCCTTAACATATTGATTTTGAATATAATACTCACATAAACTCTATCATTTTTAGTTTCATTATTTTTATGTACTTTCTATAAACTTTACTTATAGATTATGGATTATCTTTCAAATTGGGAGAATATTAATCTGTTTTGTAGAAGACTAATATAGTATGCCATTTTATCATTTTATAGATGATAAATTCTCAAAATTATTACATTTTACACATATCCCACAGTTAGACTTCTATTCAATAAACTACAATGTCAGGCAGTGGGGGAAGAAAAATAAAAATTTATAAAATCTCCTTTGAAAAAATATTGTCCAATTGGAGAAATAAAATACAAACATATAAAATATTTAAATTAAAGAACAAAGAGAGAGCATGTGATTTCTCGCCAACATAAGTAGTATTGAAAGAAAGAGAACAAAAGAGAATGTAAATGATCATGACCATGGCTTAAGAATGTGAAACCTTCGTGTAGGTGGAGAGAAACTGGACAACCACTGGAGACCATGGACAAGTGAAGATAAGGAGGTGGGAACCAGCATGGGATATAGAGGAAGTGAGGAGTTACTTCAGATGAAGAGGACAGGACTGCAAAGAAAGATGTGGATCAGATCCCCAGGGATCGTAAATGCCAGATTCAATGGAGCTATCCCAATGGCAGAAGGGCACTACCAAAGGACATAGGGTAAAAGAGTTAGTTTAAGGAGATTAATTGGGTGGTTGTGCAAGATGATATTGAAATAGAAAAATGATGGAGTCAAGGAGATAAGCTTGAAGACTCTTATAGTAACGCCATGACAAGAATGGAGAAGACCTGGTCAGGGTGGTGGCTGGGTATAGGAATAAATGTGAACACCAGTTTAAGAAAATGTCATTAGTATTCAGTTACCGATTAAAGAGTATGCAGTGCTAGGGAACTGGAAAGAACAGGGCAAAAGAGAAAATGACAATGAGCTTCAAGCCTGGCTAAGGAGAAGAAAGCAGTGCCTTTGGTTTACAGGGTGGAGCTACAGAGGGAAAAATATGGGGAGACAGGGACTTTGGATTGATAGATTCTAGGTTAGAACTGTGAGAAAAATCATTCAAATAAAATGGCCTCCTGAGAGGTGAGGATTCTATTTTAAATGACCCTTACTGTAAAAAAAGCAAGAGAACAAAATCAGCAAAGATCAAGGTTGGCTAGCCTATAAACTCAGTTGCAATGAATTTTTGTCTGATTTGGTCCCATAAAACAGGCTTTGTCAACCTGAATAGTATTGATACTTTAGGTTGGATAAAACTTTGCTGTGACTACCCTGTGCATTCTGAGATGTTTAGCAACGTCCCTAGCCTCTACCTCTTGATGCCAGTAATACCCCTTCCCACAGCTGTGATAATCCAGAACACTCCAGACATTGCCCAATATCCCCTAGGATGTCAACCTTAACATATGAGACTTTGAGGATGAATTGAGCTAACAGGAGGATGAGTGGCAGGCACATGTCCCAGCTGGAGGGGGCACACAGAATATAAAGTCATAGCTGTGAGAGATGCCATTCTATTCAGGGGACTGGGATTGGTGTTTCTGGAGCATAAAATTTAAGGTGGAAAGTTGCAGGGTTGACTCTGGACACAGGCAGGCAAGGGATTAAATCACGAAGGAACATTGCACATCAAGCAAAATATTCAATTTCATCCCACAGTCAAAGGAAAATCACTAAAGAATTTGGAGGTTGTTATCCATGTAGTTTGATTGAGAAATGTTTTAGAATGGGGTGTTAAATTTGATTTGTATTAACATTAGAACACACCCTCCTTCTCCTCCTCTTTCTCTTTCACTCCTACTATTTTAAATGCCTCCAAGAAAACATCTAGTAACATTTTAAAATATAGTATTTTAAATAACTATAAAATGCATGCAATAACATCACTATATCACATATAATTTGAAATTAAATTAACATAAAACACAAATAAATATATAAGGGGTGATCAAACACATTATAGCTTAAAATATAAATTGGAAACAAGGTCTTGATGTCAAGACACTATTCTTTTCATGGAATAACTTGGCCACAGAGTGAGGCCCGTGTATATGTTGCCACCAGAGGGAGCTCAAGTGTAGGATTCTGCACAAGCCGCCTAGTTGCTAGCTCTCCCCTGAAGAAACAGAACTCTTTTGCAAATCCCTTTGCCTGCATGTCTATTTTGATCAAAATACTTCAATCTTGTAGAAATAATTTAGTTGATGCCAGGGTCTATTTAACACACTACAAGGTGGATCATTACTGACGCCTGGCCTTCATACTGAAATCAAATTCTCAATCCCTATTTCTAGCCCCTTATATACCAGACAACCTTCAAATAGGATTCTACTAAGATGGATTGCTGGCTCAGCCTCACGTTTTACCTGCACCTTGAATATTTGAGGGGAAATTTGAGGGAAGGAAATTAAAAAGTAACAATGTAGGTAAAGCAAAATTCTTAGCCCAGACTTTTAGAAGTCAAAAAGGAACTGGAGACTAACTGGAGGTAAGGAGGCACCCTGGACAGTTAGGGATGGCTACAAGCAACTGGAGCCGAGGGAGGGGACAGCATCAAGTGTTCCCAGCATCGTGTCCACCTGGGACCTGGGGCTGAAAAAAGGAGAGAGAGTGACCGGAGGCACTCCAGGACCCCACACCCATCTCTAATTTGGAGTGTGAAGCTGAAGAGGATGTGGGACTATGGATTGTTTAGCATTAAATATAAAAATAATAGGATGAACTACACTCAACAATAACTTTTGTGGAAATCATTTATTAACTCTCAAAATGACTATATTTTACCCACATCCCAGTTAGACATTCATAAACTATAACATCAGGGGGTAGGAATGAAAAAAATAATAGTTTCTTCCTTAAAAACACCAAATTTCCCATTGGAATGATAAAATACAGACATGTAAATATTGAAATAGAAACACAAAGGGATAGCACATGAGTTAGGGCCAAGGTACATGGACTAGATAAGAGGAAGAATAAAAGATAATTTAAATGGTTACAGAATCTACAGCTTGGGTCCATAGAGATGCAAACCTGTAGAAAAATGTAGCCAGGCGTGGCCCATATGATTCAGTGGTTGAACCAGGAGATCACGGTTAGATTCCCAGTCTGGGCACATGCCAGGGTTGCAGGCTCAATCCCCAAGTGCAGGAGGCAGTGATTAATGTTTCTCATCATTGATGCTTCATCCCTCTCTCCCTCTCCTTTCCTTTCCCTGAAATCAATAAAAAGATATTTAGAAAAAGAAAATAAATAAATAGTTCAGGAAATAGGGAGAAAATCAGATACAAATCCACCCCGTAAGAGGGACCAGTGCTTGAGATGGGCCATGAATTGAGGGATAATTCTTTTAACAAGTATTATTAGCAGATGAAAAAGAATATTTTTCAGTCATTCTTTTCAGGGTAGGTCTGGGAGGTGGAGGCGAGAAGAAATGGAATATTAAATACAGGAGGTAACATGACTATATATGGGGAAAACAATCAAGGCTTTTAGCCTTGACCTGACTAGAAATCCCTCCCAGCCCATAGTGCCTCAGTGACCTTGGGCAAGTCACTTGATCTCCCTGGACTTATGCATCTATAAAATGGGCTTATCAAACCTACTGAGCAGAGTTGTTCTGAGAAATATTGGCATCATGTATGAAGAGCACCTAGCAAGACCAGGCACTCAATAAACAGTACAATTTAACTGATTTATAAGAATAATGACAATAGTACATATTCTCATCCTCACATTTCTCTGTCTCCCTCCATTCTCCCTGTGCCAATCCAAAGTTGAGGACATGGTATTTATATTCTTAGGTCTCAGAAAACTTTTCTTTCAAGTATTTGGTATCCATAAAATATGGAAACATAGGTAATATTATTTTACTTTCTACATAGTAATAAGGTTCTTAAGCAGATTAAACATATTCATCTGTGTCCCAGGATTTGTGAATACTCTGCAGAATAAGAAAGGAAAGGACTTCCAGACAAAGCAGTACTTTAAGTTTTTTTAGAGGCCCCAACTCTGCATCAAACATATAGTAATGATAGTTTATAAAAAGAAGGAGAGAGAAAATAAAAGAAAGTACATGCTTCCTTCAAAAGAAGATAAACCTCTTCATAAATGAGAAAGAGGACAGAAACCCAAAGTGGAAGGTGCAGCTGCAGCCTATTTGACTCAGAAGCAGGAAAACACCCCAGGAGCCACCTTCCCAGTCATTTAAACCCTGGTGTTTAGGTCCTGAAATCTTACCCACAAGTGAAGTACCCATTTTAAACATTTTAAAACATGTTTTTATTTATTTTAGAAAGAGAGGGAGGGAGAGGGAAATAGAGATAAAAACATTGATGAGAGAGAAACATCAATTGGATGCCTCTTGCACACCCTCTCCCCCCTGGGGAATTGAGCCCTCAACCCGGACATGTACCCCGACTAGGAATCAAACTGGTAACCTCTTGGTTCATGGGTCAACACCCAACCTCTGAGCCACACCAGCCAGGTGAGAAGTACCCATTTTAAGCCTCAGTTTCCTCATCTGCAAAATGAGAATAATAAGAGGACTCAATCCTAGGATTGTTGTGATAATAAAAAAAGAAATATTAGAAATCTTGGAGAACTAAGAATAGAAGCTGTCATGGACTAAATGTTTTTGAAATATTCATATCATTTCATATCATATCAAAATAACAGCTTCCATTGGTTTTAGATGGAAGAAAACAAAATCATTCACCAATGAAGTTGAAGGAAATCAAAATGAAAATAGACAATTATTGAAGAAACAATGTTTCTAGGTTGGTTTTCCATAGCTCCTTAAAAACTAAGAAGGAGGGAAAGACAGGTCTGAACACAAGAAAGTTACAGCCCAGTGTTCCACCTAGTCGCATTCAAAGGACTGATATCACTTCTTTAAAAATGAAAAAGGAAATTAAAGATCTATAGTTCTAAATAAGGATAGAGAAGAACTTGTGCTATTTTCTTAAAAAAAAAAAACCCACAAACTTCCAGAATCAGATTTTTTTTTACTTTAGAATCACACAAAAAAATGATTATGCAGTATGCATTTATAAGACATGTAAAATGTAACTGTATCAGTTAAAATTTCTTTTTTCTCATAAATGTGAAGATGCTTCATCAATTCTGTAAGATTGTATATTACCATAAAATGATGGGTATTCATAAAGTAGAATAACCCTTCAGACTCCCAACTGAGTCAAAAGCTAAGAAGTTTGTGAAGTCCAGGAAATATAATGCCCTGGACTGCTGGGCATCAGTGACCCCTGGAGCCCACACAAGCAACCTGACATATTCCAGTACATTGCTACACAATGGTACATTACTACTACATGCCCATGCCCATGTGGCTGGGGTCACCGTTCCCATCTGATAAATGTGACACAGGTGAGGAGAACCTTTTAGCTGAAACAGCCTAGAGCATAAGGAGACACCAATTCTTATACTTGTGGTTTGGATCACAGGGGACCGGGCTCCCCATCACATGTGACAGATTCTGTTCTATTTCCTGATTTCTCAGGGAGGGCAAACCCTCCTGAAGTACTCTCCATTTTCCTTCCTGCGCTGCTCTCTTCCCTGGTTTCCCAAAGCAAGTGAAGAGAAAAAGAAGCTGCTGCTAGGGAGAAGCTGTTCCCTATCCCTGCACCTCCTCATGGCCCTTTCTTACTTTGGACTTGTATTTATAGAGAAGAAGGTCTCACTGCTTTTCTCTGGATCACAAGAGGGATGGTGCTCATGCAGACAGAATGTGTTCCCACACCAAGTTGGGGTTCTGGCTGACCAGTTCGCTTTTCTCTGTCTCTCACTGGAAGTCTAGAGCAAAAGAATTTTATAAACCTACTCTAACTTAAAAAAAAATCAAACATTGCTACAAACTCCCAGAACTTCTCTCAGTAGTCTGGTTGAAAACACCTATAGTACAGCAAGATGTTCCCCTGAAATTGTGCAATAAGTGAATAGGCCAAAGCACTGGAGTTTTTAAATGGAATTATCAATCATTCTAATTATTTCCAATTGGCACAATATGCTTACAAAAATAGGTAGGTAAGTAAGTAGTTTGTTAGGATAATACTAGAGATGGAATATGGAGAACTGAAGAGAAAAACACTATGAATACACAGTATACAACCTACTGCATGATATATCAGCCACCTTCACACACACACATTCACATGTGCACACACACACACACACACGGATGCACATACAAACCCAGCTGTGCTTTGGGCAAGACTACTTGAAGATGTGTATGCATCTCTGTTTAATGTGAACAAGCTCTTGTCCCCTTTCCTTTCTCATTCTTGTTCCTTGAAGATATAATGTACTACAAAACCCAGCACATTCCTATCATCACTGCCCTTACTGTAGTCGCAGGTCCCCTCGGGAAGTTTCACTATGCTTGAATCATTCTTCAGGGACCTTGTTTAAAACAAAGGCTGGATTTTTTAATGTTCTTATATAGATACCTAAATATCCATGGATTTCCCCAGTTCTGATCAATGGGGACTAATTAGCTTGAGAGCTCTAATTTTAATTTCTAAGTTCTTAATAAATATGTCCCCACCTTTTTACTGTGCTATGCTGTCCCACTTAAGAAACCCCATGGTTATTGCAGCTATAAGTACTGTATTTGTTAAAAACAAGGCAGGGGAGGGAGAAAGAGAGGACAGAAGCTCATTTTCAGCCCTTGCACACATTAGAAAGGCACAGATTTAACATGGGACCTCTGGACTGTACTTCTTCATAGAAGAAAGGCAGAATATATTCTCTGCCACTGAAAATTGGCAAAGCTATATGATGTGAGCTAAATGCCATAAACTTTGAGTTAACTATGTAGAAATTATTTTGAAAGGTCACTAAGTATAAACTAATAAACTATATGCCAACGATTGAGAGCCAAGGGAGCTGTTGACGATGAAACAAAACGAGAATCTCTATATGAGAAATAACGTGGTTTAATTAAATCCTGCTGCCTCACCCCCCATCTGCAACTGGTACATAATTGGTAGGTGTGAGGAAAGAAGCTCCGAGTATATTATTTGTCAGAAATACAAGATGTTTGAGAGCTAGATTCTGACTGGGACAGAGAGAAGGAGGGGAGTTCATGCCCATAGAGGTAGGACTGCCTGGGATGTCTGAGAAATGTCAAGACAAAGTCCATCAAAATTATTTCCTTCCCAGTGTCACCCCATTCTCCAAAGTGGCCTTTCTCCTAACTAGCTTCATCCTCTCTGAGTCACTTCTGGTGAAAAATTTTCCCATATGTTTTCAGATGTCTCTCCCTAGAAATACAAAATGCTGTCCAAAAGGGACACTGTTCTCTGACGGCTCTCAGATTGACCTTTTGTGAAAAAAAAAAAAAGTAATACACCCACTGTTGCTCCATTATCTTAACAGAAATGCATATTTACTCTTGTATTCATTTTTTATTCAAATATTTAAGCCTCTAAGTACAAAATGCTGCTCTAGAAACATCTATATCTTCAACTGTCTGCTGCAATTGTGGATTGTCCATCCCAGCACAAAAAAATGTTGTACTTTATGGAAGTGTATCAGGGGTTGGCAAAATTTCACAAAGGGCTGGATGGCAAATATTTCCAGCTCTGTGGCTAGTCTGTGTCACAATATTCAACTCTGCCATTGTAGCATGAAAGTAGCAAATGAGTATGGCCATGTTCAAATAAAACTTTATTTACAAAAACAGAAAGTGAGCTGAATTTGGTCCATGGGCCCTAGTTTGCCAACCTCTGTTCAAAATCATTCATGGTTCCTCACTGCTTTATTAATTCCATCCTTTGCCACCTCTCCTCCCCCAGTCTACCTTTCCAACTACACTCTCCCACTTCTCAGTCTCCAGTCCCTCTGACCTATATAGTACTCACAAGTGCTCCATATATTCTTCCATACCAATGCATTTTACTCTGCCAAGCACATCCTTTCTCCTTTTGTCTAATTATCAATATCCTCAAGTCTTTGTATTTCTTCTAGAAGGCTTCTGTAGATTTTACATATATGTATATTCTGTCCCTCTCTCTCATTCAGTTCTTAACCTCTAGAAGCTAGAAATCATATCCCATTCATTTTGTTAACTCCATAGAATCCAACACAGAACCTTGGGCTTAGATGCTGGGCTGACTATATTAGAGAACATATAAAGTAACAACATTGTTGAAATTATGGAATGAGAAAATTTAATAACTAATTGTTATATTTAGCTAATTCCATTATTATTATTATTAACAATACTATAAGTAGTAGAAGTATTTTACTGGATGGAAGAGAAAAGCACATTGTGATAAAACAAAATATGTTTCACACCTTTAGTGGACACCAAATGTCCTGTTGAGACCTATATAATTCCATATTAATTAACAATAAGATTACTAGGCAGTGACATGCAAACACCTCTATTCTAAAAGGCTCCTCAAAATATAGGAAAAACATCTAGTATCTGGATCACTTAAAACTAGATTGGATAAATGCCTTTTAAAGTACTGGACTAAGTAAATTCACACACGCAATAAAACCCAAAGCTAAGGATAGTGCATGTATGTAGCAAAGGTCCTGGAGTGTTAGATGAGGTGTGTCCAGGAAGACTTAATAATTTTGCCATTGAATCTATAATTCCACTAGAAATGTGGGGAGGATAGATGGATTCATTCCATTAGGGTCTAAAAGGGCCCTTCAGCAGATAAGGTAAAAGATAATCAGGACTTCTGGCCTTCATGACTCATCCCTCCTCCACTTGAATATTAGGAATCACAGCTATTTTATCAGTGGGTTTTCACCTTCTTCACTCAACAACAGAACCAGTATGAACTCCCTCACCACCAGTGTGATAAATACACAAAGAGATTAGTCAATAGAGGGAGAAGGAGCTGGCTGAATCAAAGATTGACTAAAGACAAGTGCAATAAAAGAGAGAAGCAGAAAGATTTGTTTTAAAGCAATAAACTCATTCATTCACCTGCTCTTGCAAAGCAGACGATCAATTATGCCAACAAAAGAAGGCACAATGAGAATTGCAAGGAGAAAGCCAGTGAATGAATGAGCTCATCCAGGGTGTGGATGAATTGAAACATGCAGGCTGACCCAGGGAAGGAGAAAGATGACGCAAGTGGAAATCGAAGAAAAGGAAGGCGGGTGGCCAAGCAGGTGCCCACAATACTGGACAAAGAAAATAATCAGGGATAGGGACAGAATTATTTCCCTTCCGGAGAAGCTTCTTATGATGCCGAACTGGTTGAGATGCTGGAATTAGCACTGGAAGAGGCCACCTGCGCCACTTGAGAGCAGTCATCCTTCTAATTGTCAAATAACAAAGGAGGCACAAGCAGGCAGCACATTTCCCTTTATTTTTACGCAGCTTCCTAAAGCCCAGCTGAATTTAAAAGTAGCTGAGATTCCCTATAACCAAGTGGTGTACAACACATGCACATGCACACACACACATACACACACACAAAGGGGAGACTTGGACATTGTGGAGTTACTGAAATTAAGTTGCATGTGTCAGAGTAGACAAGAAAGATCAGAGCTTATCATGGCTCTGGTCAAGACTTATAAATAATTGTTAATGTTTAAGTGTTCTTAATGGGGGGGGAGAGATTGATTTAAGACTATGCCTTTCTAGTAGCTCAGAACATCTGCTGAATTACAGTTACTGGGTACAAAAAAAAAAGGGGGGGGGGAAGTAGCTTTGATCACACTTCTGCCCAGACTCAGAAACCTTCAATGAACTCCATTGCTTTCAGAATAGTGTCTAAACTTATATGCATGCCATTTAGGGCCTTCCATTGTCTTACCTCAATCTAGGTTTCCAGCTATAGGTAGCCTGAACTCTGACCCAAACAAGCAAATTCTGACTCATGCCATTCTTCTCTCTTTTTTTTCCAAATTGTTGTGTTTTTTTTATTTTTTCTCATAATTTAAAAAATGTGACCATTCTGTAATTCAGCCACAGCCTTCACTTCCAGGTGACTTCTTCATTGGGTCTCAGTTCTCTGCGGCCTCGGTGCCAGCCCCTTCTTCTCTTTGTTTTTATTCTTCTTCTTGTCCTCCAAGACTCTGCTCAAATTCCACCTCCTTCTTCAACTCTTCTCAAATGTCCCCAGTTGAGAGTAATCTCTAGTTCCTGCAGTACATTGAAGCTTTCTTGTAGCTCCAGTGTTTCTGACACTTTAATGTTCATCAGACTCCCCTGGGGAATTTTAGAAACATTAATTGCTGTGGACCCCCATCCACCGAGTTCTGATTCAAGAGTTCTCTGGTGGGTTGAAAAAAATTGCATTTCTAACAAGTCCCCAAGAGGTGCCAATCCTACTGGGCCAGAGACCACACTGAGAAACACCACCAGAATAATGATGAACATGTCGTGCCTCCCCTTCAATGTTATTCCTTTGGAACAGAAAAGAATTACATGTATTTCCAATATTCTTCAGCCCAAGTTTATATTCAGCAAGTATGCAACAAGTATTTGTCAAATTAAATGTATGTGTTCATGTTGTATCATGTATGTTTGTGTATATACATTAATATTCATTTAACAAATATTTATTGCTGACACACACATTTGAAATATGCATATATATGGCAAGAATATTTAAAGGATAAGCAGGTTTCTTAATCATCTCATATTTGGCAAGTGAAAGGGAAATATGAATATGCTATGATCCATTTTGAAAATGTGTTCTGCAGAAGAGCACCATTAAAATTCAGTATGAATCTCTGTTTGAAGAGTGTCCATCTGTGAGCAATTGTGATAAGTGCAATGAATCTCATTCTGCCTGAATATTTGCTTACCCGTGCTATAGAATGCCTCTGCTTCCAGACAAGGAAGTGTGCGATTTTCATTTCTCATTCCATGGATTTACAGTCAGCTTCCTGTCATCAGGTTAGACATTACTCATATTCCAGATACTAAATAATTCCTCAGAAGATCATTCCTACCCAATAGGAGTGCTTGAGAGTACAGATGGTTGAGCCATTCTGCCAGAGTTCAAATCCTCACTCTTCCCATTTCTAGAATATGACCTTGAACAAACCATTTAACTTCTCTGTGCTTCAGTGACCTCATCAGTGAAATAAATATGGACAGTAATCACATACTTGCTTTCTGACTGCTATGAAGACTGAAGCAGTAAATGCACAGAAAATTTTTATCTGGCACAACCTAGAAGGAGCCATCAGTGTTGTATTATATTAATGCAGACATGGCAACCTCCCAGGAAGCTCCCACTGCCTTGTATCTTCTGGGGCCAAAAATCTTAATTCACTCAGTTACCATCTGGAGTCACCATCAACTAAGCCAGACAAAACTAATAAATGAAAATGTTAATATTTTATACTTTTATGGCACATAAAAATTACCTATACTATGCATTAATGATAGTACCTTATTTTCAGCTATTTTGAGAATTAAAGGGAATGATGACAATATTTTGATTGGGGAGTACCTTGCTGCCTCAGTGATTTTGATTTTTGATTGACTGATATCATCACCCAAATTCCAAATCCCATAGCCAGCAGCAGCAAACAACATTTAGTTTGCTCTAAAATTTCCTAACCTTGAGACTAAAATTATGGGTGCATAAAGATAATTTTGGCTTTTCAGCCTGTTAGATTGGATACCATTTCACCCAAACTTCCTGATTTGCTTTAATATCATTGGTGGGATGCACAGGATAACACCTTTGAAACACCTCTGTAAGGCTTCAGTTGTTAGTTCTGTATCCACTGAACTATGTCAAGTTGACATGCATTTATTGCCTCATAAACTAAGAATGTTTTTATTAAAACGTTTCTTACATACCATTATATTGGCCCAACTGCAAAAATATTCGTTGTGGGCCACATGGGGCCCGCGGGCTGCAAGTTTGACATGCTTGCTTTAGAGTGTATCACCAATTTCCCCACCAGGGCCCTGGTTGATCCCAAAGGAAAATCACTTCAGGTGTTTTCCATCCATGAATTCCTTGACCTCATTGTTGAAAAGGGGCACACAGACACTCTAAGTTCCTATTTGCTTTGATTATAAGCCCCCACAGCCATAGGAAAGCAGAAGTTTAGAGGTGGTCTAGGTGAGTGTGGAATAGGGGTGTCGGTTGAGGGATGAGGAGGCAGCATGGACAGCTAAGCTACCTTGAGAATACCAATTTCCTCATCTTAAAAATATAGCAGTCCAGGGGCTCCTGCTGCTTTGGAGGCTATATGAATAAACTAGTCTTGATTGCACAACTAAAGAAGTTTTTCTTTCACTCAAATTACCTACCAGACAATACAATAACTGAGAAATTCATGTTGAATCCTATCACCTGGCTGGTTCCATGGCAAGCAAATAGCTTATGATTCTTCAGTTAAAATGTATGTCCAGGAATTTAATTAAATAATTCTGTCTTATGTGGAAATATTCTCTGAAGGTTACTTGTCCTCTCCAGACTTTTAAATAAGTGAAGAAAATTAAGTTTAAGTAACATAACTATGGTTTTCAAACCTCATTAGCAAGAAAAGTAGATCAATGTAGTTTTGTGTGTTTATTTTTAACTGAAGAGGACATGCCCAATTACTCGTGATTCTGAGAAATAATTCAAAGCAAATTTCACCCAGTAGCTATAGGAGTTTTTTGCTGTTGTTGTTTCTTTAACCAGAAAAATTATTTGCCTGACCTGGTCTCCATAGTCAAAAATTTAGTCTTGCTAATGAACAGTGACCAAATTGTCGAAATTAAGAATGGACCAAAAAAGGCAGTTAAGAATTCTTCATTGACCTCTTTTTAAAAAGAAAGGTCTATATGTTTAGTCAGCCAAACCAGTCTTGGTATTATTTCCTTACTAATATCTTATTACTAATATGCTGCAAGCTCCTTGGGGTGGAACTATTTATTTTTGTTAACTTGAATTCCTGGTGCCCACCACAGGCCCTGCCACCTGAAATGTGCTCAGCATGTGTTTATTTACTGAATAACAAAAGGAATAAATAAAGGGGGACTTAATTTCTAATTAATTTTAAATCCTCAAGGTCTTGATCATCTTATTTGAAAAGATAAAAGTGTAATTAAGTCTTTATGTGCTTTTACTATTTTTCCATAACTCACAGACCTTAGTATTGCATATGGGTTCATGAAAGCTTGTTTCTTCATTGATCAAATATTTGTTGAACACTTACTATAGGCAGGATACTGTGTTATGCACCAGGGGAACAATGAGGGTAATTAGATATACATGCTTTCTTCTGAAGCTATGGTAGCTGGTAAAGAATAATGTAAGTTACTGCTCTACAGGCAGTGCATTCTCTGAGCACCAAGGTGGTCAGCTGAAGTGGAGTGGGTATACAGAGGAAAAAGAGTGCCATCTGTCTGGAGGTTGGAGAGCCCAAGAGAGGCTTCAGAGAAAAAGTGGCTTTTATCTTGGTCCTTGATGGAGCAACTGAATGTGGGCCTTCTGAGAATATCAATAACAAATACTCAAGGCCATAGAGTTGCAAATGAGCACCTTTACTCTACCTTCACCTGATCCTCATTGCTTTCCAGAGGAATGGGTATGATGGTCTCAACTTTAGAGATCATTAAAATGACTTAAGAAAATTTAAGAAATAATAGTTTGTTCAGCCAGAAAGTGATCAAATAAATGAATCTCACCTTCCAGGGTGTTCTAGCATAGATAGCACACATGGTAGCTGTGAACTCTGGATTTGAAACAAAAGTTCTGAATTCCAAGGGAAGATAAATTTTTCAATGACATTGCATTTCCCTCCTGAGGGAGGAGCTTGAGATGGGCATATCCCCAAATTGTATAGTAGACCAGTGGGAAAATAGTAATTTACTAAGGTTTCAGTGCAGCAGCAAGGGGAGTATGGATTCTTACAATATAGTGCTCCTGGAGTAGCTAACAACAATAATAAGACCTAACATTTTCCTAGTGCTGTTTATATGGAATGCACTATGCAAAACCTTACATGCATGCTCTCATTTAATCCTCACAACAACCCCATGTGGTAGGTGTCAATAAAAATCAATCTTCACAAATGAGGAAAGCTAGGCTCAGAATTATTGATGTCATAGGCAGCGTCACACATAAGTGACTGCACCATTATGATTATCAACAACCCTTTCATAATGCACCCAAACCTTTCATTAAAAATACAAAAACTTCACAGCCACTTCTTAATACATTCTACCAGTGAAGAAATGTTACCTGGTGTCTGAGCCATGGATGGTATTGCTGGGTCTAAATATTTCTCTACTTATTTCCATCATCATCTGTTCTGCCATACATAACTGCTATGCAATATCTAAGCATGCTGTCCATCCAATTAGGAAATTTGTTACCAAAGCAAGGGATAAATAAATCAGCCTATACATGACTTCTACTGATTGGCTGAAAATGGAAATCTGCTTTTTTCCTTTTGCACAGTTAGAGCTCCTTAGGGCTAGCTACCTCCTTTATATTGAGGCTGACATTCACACTTTCAAATTAAGTCCATGGCACAGAGTTTCCCACACCCGCCCCCCGACACACACACACACCTTTGCCTGTGAAAACTTTATTCCTTCATAAAACCAAATATACCAATTTCTTTGGCTTTCTTTTTTGTTTTAAGAGACACTTTACTTTTCTCATTTGGCATTTGAGCCTTTCACAACTCCAGGCTTTGCTGATGTAATGGGATTTAGGTCGGAATCAGCCCTGCAGAAGCAATTCATTCTTCTCTTAAGTTGAATGAAAATTAACTTAAAATGAAATGAGTGCTGACTTGAGAAATGGGTTCCAGACATGTTTCTACCACTAACCAGTTGTAAGACCCAGAGCAACCTCTCTACTTCAATTCTTTGCCTCAGTTTCCTCATCTGCAAAACAATGGAAGGAGACGAGTTGTTCTCTATTGTTCCTTAAAATGTGAAATTCTATCATTCTAATACACACAATGCTTCATGCATCTGTTCACTTATACATTCATTTATTTCTTTCTATAAACACTTATTGAATGCCTACAATGTTGCAAAAAATAGAGGAAAACTCTTTAAACACATTCTCTTTGCACAAACCTAAATGGGTTGAAACAGAGCAATTTTGGGGGGAAATATCACAGTATTTGGAATAAAGAATATGATAAAATTATTTATTTAGCTTTTTCTTCCATTGAGAAATGTTTTAAAAGAGGCTAAGAATTGGTATTCAAATAGAGAACTGATCTCTTTAAAATGAAATCCTTAGCACAAAAGCCCAACCTAGAGTCAGATATCCTATCTAATAAAGAGGGAATATGCTAATTGACCCTCATGCCATCGCAAAGATTTGGTGCCCACAGCCAATAAGGAGGGAATATGCTAATTGACTGCCGGCGCCCACAGCCACAAGATGGCAGCACCCAGTCCCCTCAGCCCTGCTCCCTGCCCAGCCACCCAGGGCCGGCCTGAGGTGCAGGCAAGCCTTGGATGGTGGCTGCCCAGCCACCCAGGGCCACCCGAGGCTCAGGTAACCAGGGCCGGACAAGGCTTGTGCTCCCGGCAGTGGCAGCAGCAGAGGTGTAATGGGGCATCGCCTTCCCCTGATCGCTGGGTTGCCTCCTGCCCCTGAGGGCTCCCAGACTGTGAGTTGGGGCAGGCTGGGCTGAGGGACCCCCACTCCAGTGCATGAATTTTCATGCACTGGGCCTCTAGTATTCTATAATGTCTCATCTTACAATCTAAGAAAAGAACCGTTGACTTCCAAAGTATATCTTTATTAATAGCAGTGTGTTCTTTTAGTTTAAGAGCTATAGAATATTTTCAGTTGATGTAGTCTATATCCCAGACAACCCCTTTTTATTACTAAATGCAAGAAACTACCATGTGGTTATTTTTGTCTTCAGAGCAAGTTGCTAACTTTTTCATAATTAGCAGTCCATAAAAATGTGGGCAATTGGCTTCCTCCAGACTAATTAGCAAGTGTGCTGTGTTCCTGCCCCAGCTGGCTATGCTATGTCTTTTAACTTAACTCAGACCTAATTGTTTTGCCAGTTCTAGAACCTTGTGGAGTTTGTCTGTAATAACAGATCTCTCAATAGGCCTCTGATTTAAATTCTCCAGCAAAACAATGTTATCCAAGCTGGTTTAGCATTCTCAACTTTTATGTCCTGTTCTCAATAGGTGCCCAGGGAACTCACTATGCTCATCCTCTTCAAAGACCCTCATATTCAATGGGAAATTCCTCCATGACCAAGTCTCCCTACCCCAATGCTCAAGCCATTGATCTTTGAAGTATTCCCCATAGTGTCATTTGTGGCATTCCTCCTCTATCAAGCCCAGGCTCCTGATTCAGAACCCTGGACTTGACCCAGAACAAAACCAGTGTCAGAACATGCCCCTGACAGCAAATGGGTAGCTGGAGATTTAGGCAGGGGAGTGAGCATTAGCATGGAGCAAATTGAAAAAATGAATATGAGAATATTGTTCAGGGTCAAGGTAAGTATTTTGCCAACCAAACAGATCAGACCCAAGAGTGGATATGATTTGGGGGGGAGGTAAAGATGGTAAAATAGGTCCAGATATGGTAGATCTGCAGTGAGTGTTGGTGTGGGATTATTTGAGGGGCATGGAGGAAGGGTAGTGGTAGCAAATGAAAGAACTTTGGTCCCTGTTGGACATCATGATGAAGAGGGATAATAAAACGTTGAAAGTCAATTTGCTGCAGAGGAAGAAGCAAAGAGTATACAAGGTTAGATTTTCTGTAGAACCCTAGAAAAATATAGGAATTGGAGACATCACGTATTTCTGAAAGAGGATTGGTTAGAAGCCTGAACAAGAATCAGATAGACTTCTGGATAATGTCTGCATTGTGGCAAGGAAATATACTAAGATAATCTGACCAAGAAGAGCTTTGGATTTGGAACCTGAGCTCAGGCTATGCCAGAGATGTAAGATCATAAAGAAAATAGAAATACACTTTTTAAAAATATTTTATTGATTTTTTTACAGAGAGGAAGGGAAAGGGACAGAGAGTTAGAAACATCGATGAGAGAGAAACATCAATCAGCTGCCTCCTACACATCCCCTACTAGGGATGTACCCGCAACCAAGGTACATGCCCTTGACCAGAATCGAATCTGGGACCTTTCAGTCCATAGGCCGATGCTCTATCCACTGCGCCAAACTGGTCAGGGCAGGAAAAGTACACTTTGACCTCTGAGATCAATCCATCTACCCTGAGACCCCTTTCTTCTCAGTTCCCCAGACCCTGCCTCACACCTACAAATGCAAAATACTCACCTACAAACATAAAACACTCACACACAGAGAAACTTAGACTTGAGAAACTGAATTACTGGAGAAACTGAATGACTAGAGAGAAAAGATTTGTAGAGATGACATTCTGGAGGGGAATTTCTTGGTAAAGTAGCTAGGTCCCCACCTATGTATGCTTTCACCAATTGACCTAAAAAAAAAAAAAAACTGCCCATAATTATGCAGCTTCTAACTGGTTTTTTATACTTTTACTATTAGGGGAGAAGAAATACCCTCAATTCACCAGACATTGTAAGATAGCCTCTAATAGACTCATGGAAGTCAGAGATTAAGATAAAGAGAAAAAAAAAGAAGAAAAAGAAAGGAATAAGATAGAGACACAGTGCAGAGAATAGAAAAATAGTTTTTAAAGTCCCATTTAAATAATTTTACAGGGATAATTTGCACCTATTAAAAACCACAAATTGAAAATGCTATTAAAAATATGAAACAAAAAGCTCTTAGAAAATAAAGTATATATGTTGGCAGAGATTTATTCAACAGAATGACTGAAAATAAAATTGTGGCTATTTAAAAAATAAATATTAATGACTAAAATGAGTATTAGTATATAAAATGTAAATAAATCAAAATGAAAAATAGTACTATGACAGAATAATTGATAAATATGAAAATAAAACTAAAAGAAACAACTAAAAGAGTTGAAAGTATTATTCTCTGAGTTGAGGTGGGGAAGGGTTACCAATATTTTTCTGATTTATTATTTTCATTATAAGCTTTGCAGAAATATTTTTATAAATTTATGTGTAATAATTTGATGAAAAGAAGCAAAAATTTAACTTAAAAAGGACAGAAATTTAGTAGAATCCAGTCATACGTAACATGGGTGAGACAGTCAACAGACTGTAAGCAAATGGAAATGGCTTTGGTAGAGGCAGATTTCAGCTTAACATTGAAAACAGGCCTGTGATATTGGGACATAATAAGAACTATATATTTGTTCCTTGTGCCAGGTTCCTGACACAGAGCTTCTAAAATTCTTATCTTTTACTGAGTCCTGGGGTAGAGGAGCATCTTTAGTTATTCAGAACAAACCCCTGTCAAACACACCTGACTTTATGGTAATGAGATGACTATTGGAAGATGCTAGGCTGGCTGCCAGGGGAACCAATCAGGTGATTAGAGGGTTAGAACTTGGAGCCCTAAGCCCCAGACCTCTGGGGAGGGAAGGAGGCTGGGGATTGAACTAATCCAATAGTAAGTGACTTAATCAGTCATGCCTAAGTAAAAGGACCTCCATAAACATCCCTAGACAAGGGGGTTTAGAGAGCTTCTAGGTGGTTGGCTACACAGAGGTGCTGGAAGGGTGGTATACCTGGAGAGGGTATAGAATGTCTATCCTCCTTCCATATACCTTGGTCTATGCACTTCTTCATCTTGCTGTTCATATGTATCTTTTATTATATTTCTTATAATTATTCAGTGAATGTGTTTCTCTGAGTTCTGTGAGTCATTACAGAAAATTATCAAACCTGAGGAGGGGGTTGTGAGTACCTGTGACTTAGATACACTTGGTCAGAGTGCAGATGACAACCTGGGACTTGCAACTAGCATCTTAAGTGGGGGGTGGCAGGCAGGAGGAGTAGTCTTGTGGAACTGAGTCCGTAGCCTATGGGGTCTGCATTAACTTCAGGCAGTTTACGCCAGAATTTAGTTAAATTGTAGAACAGCCAGACAGGGTCCACCAAGAATGGGAGAATTGCTTGGTATGGAAAAATCCACACATCTGGTATCAGCATTGTAGAGTAGCTGAAACAGTTTTCCTTTTAAGACCTAACTAACAATTAAAAGGTCTGACAAGATAAGTAGGGAGCATATCACTGGATGAAATAGAGACTGAATGTCCTTGAAACGGAGCCATGATTTCTAATGGAGAGAAAGACTTGACTTCCAATTTCCAAAATTCCTCAATTGTATCTGGGTGAGTTTAAAGACGAGATACTTGTCTGGTTTTAAATATTCAAAGGACATAAAATCAATCCACATAAATTTTATGGAATTAAACAATATCACACATTTTAAAACCAATAAAGTATCACCTCAGGCAAAACTTCATTATCTCTAAACTAAAAGCTTATATTAACCAAAGATTTTCACTGGACATAAGATAAAAACATATTTGGGGGACAAAACACATGATTAAGAAGGCTGTGAATTTTATATCATGTAATTATTTAAGAAAAGAAAAGATGATCATCTGGTCTGATGTGTTAATTTTTCCCAACTAAGGAGAAATACATAAAATAAATGAGGTATTTCTAGAAACATGAACTTATAGATTGCAAAGGATGTCCAGAATTTAATTACTGGATGTGTGAAAAAGATAAAACAAAAATACTTTTGTCTGCCTGTATTCTAACATCGTGGATTCATATCCTTAGCTAATTGTGTTAGACACAAATGGCCCAGATTTAAAACAGCCTGAGTTGTCAGACAATGGCTCCAAATCAGAATTCAGAACTAAAAGTTGGGTCACCATCCTTTTAAACTGCTGCCAACCTCGTGAATTTAAAAAGCACATTTCTGTCTAGGTCACCAGCCATTTTAAAATAAAACATTTTTCCCTAAAGGTATTAAGCCAAGTCATTGCCAACTGCTACATATATATAGCAGAATTGTACTGGTAAGCCATTCTAGACCCTTTTTGGAACAAGACAAGGCAAGTGAGAGATAAGGTGAGCAGAGGAAGAGAACAAAAGCAAGAAATTGAGACTCACCGTCTATGCCCAAAATAGCTCCCACCTCCGTGTATTTCAGGAATATTCAAAACCAACTCTAAATTTGGTTACCCAGTGGTGCTTATTAGAAACTTTAACTAGTCCTGTCAATTCTTAATCTTTCCCCACTTTCCATCTGCCCCTCAATACTTTCTACTTATTTTCCAAGTTTATAATTTTTTTGCTACTCCAGTTTCCCAAGTCTTTCTTATTTCTACCAAAAGAGTTATGCTCTAAACCATAAACTTTCCTAACCCTTATGACTCCCCACATGATAATGTATACATTTCTTAGAAGGCCGCATAAGACACTTCCTGACAGAACCTACCTTTCCTTCTAGCCTCAAGTCCCTCCACTTACCCACATAAATCTATTTTTCAAGTCATTCTAAACTACATCTATGATGGGAAGAATTCTAAGACGGTCCCTAAGATTTTGCCTCAGGTATATATACCCTTGAATAATCCCCTCCCCTTGAGTACAGGTAGAACCTAGACTTGTTTCTAGACAACAAAATATGGCAGAGGTGATAGGATATCATTTTTCAGGGATTTCACAGATATAATTAAAGTCCCTAATTAAACACTTTGAGTTCATTGGGAAAAAAATGTCTTGGATGGCCTAACCTAACCATGCTAGCCCTTTACAGAGAATATAAGCTTCCCTGAAGGCAGAGACTTGAAAAAAGGCACTCTCTCCCCACTGTTGACCTTGCAAAAGCAAGTTCCCATGAATTCTATAGCCACAGAATAAATTTTGTCAGCAATCCCAGGAAGCTTTGAAGCAGATGTTAACTCATCAACCTCTAGAGGAGAATTCAGTCCAATGAACACCTTGATTTCAGTCCTATGAAATCAAGGTGAGATCCTGAGCAGAAAACCCCACCAAGCCCACCTGGACTTGTGACCTATAGAAACTATAAGATTAAAAAAAAAAAAAAAAGATGTTGTTTTAACCTACTAAGTCTGTGGTAATTTGTTCCTCAGTAATAGAAAACTAATACACTATGCCATTTGATTTTATACTTCCACTAGAGGCCCGGTGCATGAAATTCGTGCACAGAGGGAGGTTGTCCCTCAGCCCAGCCTGTACCCTATCCAATCTGGGACCCCTGGAGGGCAGTCGGACATCCCTCTCACAATCCAGGACTGCTGGCTCCCAACTGCTTGCCTGCCTGCCTTCCTGATGGCCCCTAATGGCTTCTGCCTGCCAGCCTGATCACCCCCTAACCACTCCCCTGCCAGCCTGATCACCCCCTAACCACACTGCTGCCAGCCTGCTTGCCCCCAACTTCCCTCCTCTGCCGGCCTGGTCACCCCTAACTGCCCTCTCCTGCAGGGTTGATCGCCTCCAACTGCCCTCCCTTGCAGGCCTGGTCCCTCTCAACTGCCCTCCCTTGCAGGCAGGGTGCCTCCCAACTGCCCTCTCCTGCTGGCCATCTTGAGGTGGCCATATTGTGTCCACATGGGGGCAGGATCTTTGACCACATGGGGTTAGCTATATTGTGTGTTGCAGTGATGATCAATCCGCATATTACTTTTTTATTAGATAGGATAGAGGCCTGGTACAGGGGTGGGGGCCAGCTGGTTTGCCCTGAAATGTGTCCCTGATCAGGGTGGGGTTCCCTTGGGGCGTGGAGCCTGTGGTGGTTTGCAGGCCAGCCATGCCCCCTGGCAACCCAAGCAGAGGCCCTGTTATCTGGAATTTACTTTCCTTCTACAATTGAAACTTTGTAGCCTGGAGCGGAGCCAAGCCTGGGGCTCCCTCTGCGGCCGGCAGCCATTTCTGTTGGGGTTATAATTGAAAGGGGTTATATTTTTAGCCTTAAGTGGAGGCCTGGGCTTGGCCAGGGTGTGCGGAAAGCTTTGCTTCCCCTGTTGCCGGGGGCAACCCTGGCCTGCTCTCTCAAGCTCCATTCTGCCGCCATTTCTGTTTGAATTTGTTTACCTTCTATAATTGAAACTTTGTAGCTTGAGTGGAGGCTTAGGCCTGGCAAGGGCAGGCGGAAAGCTTGGCTTCCTCTGTTACCTAGGAAACCTTGCTCTCTGTGGCTGTAGCCATCTTGGTTTGGGTTAATTTGCATACTCGCTCTGATTGGATGGTGGGCGTGGCTTGTGGGCATGGCTTGTGGGTGTGCCGATGGTATGGTCAGTTTGCATATTTGTCTATTATTAGGTAGGATGTCTTAGGGTCTTAGCAACTACCTACATATCCATCCATGTTATTATTATGATCAGACCAACCAACATTTGTTGAGCAACTATAATGCATTGTGTTTAATGAAAAACATAGGGATGAATGACATATAGTATACACAGGTGCCCTAAAGACAGAGAAGTGCACCTGATACAACGGAGATTTGAGATAGGAGAAAAGACATCACACTGCATGAAGGACATTGAGTGATGCATAGGACTTATCCTATGGGAGAAGGAAATGAAAAGACATTATAGAAAGAGGAAAAGGCATGAAGGCATGAAACAAAGTGTAATGTTCTTGAAATGACAAGAACATTACATAAACACCATCATTAGAGGAGGCTAAGGAGGTAGGGAGAGGCTAGACCTCAGTGAATCATCGTTTAGACATTATTCTGTCAGCAGCCCGAGGCTCTAGAAGGGTTTCAATCAAGGGGGAGATGTGCTGAGTGAGATTCAAGGTTTTACATAGTCTGGATGATGGCTTTGAGGGTGATATGCATGGAAATGGAGATACCAAATAAGCCGGCCTATCTTAAATAGAGATGTTGAGAATTCCACATAGGCCCGTGATGGGTGAAGGACATGGTGCAGAGAAATGATTAGAGGTAAAATTGGCAATCATTTGGTAATTAATATTTGGAGGATAAGGGAGAGGGTGTGCCTGGGATAATTACATGGTTTTGGCTTTGTTTAGTTTAGTGTTCAAATGCCCCTTTCATGGAGAACTTTCCCACCTCCCACCTGCCCCTAGGATAGTGTTTTTCTCTATTAGGCACCACCGCTGCTCCTTATCCATACCCTTTTTACCATGTATTTCACAGTATTACAATGACTCATTTCTCCATTTATCTTCCTCAAAGAACCTGATCTGTTGCATGCTAAGCAGGACTAGTAGGACTCCTGTAATTTTAAATATTTGACTCTGATTGCCCTACATTCAAACTATTCAATAGAATGCCATTATGATGCTAACATATGTAGAAAGGGGATGCCAGTCATTTGCAAAGCTATGTTTCATGTAGAAATACTGTGGCTTTGATGGAAACAAAATACTAACTCCCTTTAGCCAGGCATCTTAAAACAGGGTTTGGCTAATGTGTATGCTTTGTTACTGAGCAGTCATCTGTGAACAGAGTTTTAATAAGATCAGGTAGGTCAGCAACATTGTTTTCAGGTCAACTAAGAGTCAGAAAAGTTCCTTCTTTAGATCACAGAGTCACACCATTGGAATAGAAATTAGAAGAAAAGCAACTCAAATGTACCAAGCTACTACTGAATGTCAGACGCTATGATCAGAACTTGTCCTAAATTGCCTGGGAATTTTTAGGACAGTTTTGTCTCGCAATAAAAATTAAATCAGGGCTGTGACCCATTTGATCAGTAAGAATCTCTAATATTGTCTATAAATACAGAATAAATTGTTTTTTAAAAGCATCTGAGATAATCAGAACAAAAAAAATTTGTCTGTATAAAAATGTTTTTTATAGAGACCCAAAAATATGTTACACTGGGAGCAAAAATATTGGGGTTCCAATGCTGAATTTTCTGACCCTCTATCAGACATTAGGCAAATACCTAAATTGTATTGTGCTTTAGTTTTCTTACTCATAAAACAAGTAGTAAAATGTATAACTCACTATAATAGTTCCTATGATAACAAACCCATAAAATACACATGAAGGTATTTGAAAAGAGGAGGGCAATATATACATGCAAAGTGGTAGAATTTTGCTTTTTATACTCCTGATCTCTTGAATGTTGCTTAATAATATCTTTGATCATGTAAAGATCACCAGCCCTGTGGGTTCTGGAAGCTATAATCGGTTAATCAATCAGCAGGAACACTGTTTCATTAAGTAGCATTCCTTATGAGCTTCTCTGTACTACTATGCAGTCTAATCAAGAAAATGAATGCAGGCTTCTTATTTTCCCCACCAAGTGCTAAAAATGCTAAACTGTGTTCATTCATCATAAAATTACAATATGGCCCTGTCATTAGTGGGTTAAAGATAGCTTGTGCCACTGCTTCCAGATTTAATCAGACTTACTAATAATCATTCTGAAGCTGAAGGGTAATGATACATATTCCACACAAAATAATGCTGAATTTTCATTAATGCCTTGGGGATCAAATGATTATCGCTATCAGTATTCTAATTTAGTATAATCAACACAAAATAAGTTAGGGTTTGTTGGCACTTTTTCAGTGCAATGATGAAATTTTCTTTTTCTCTTTTCCTTACCCAGGACACCTTCCCCTTAGAGCCATGCTACCCTGGGAACCCATCAATCTGATCTCAAATTTAAAGCCAGCACAGGTGATAGAATTCTTAGGATATCTACTATCCAAATATCGGTATAACCAAGAAGGCCCTGAATGTTGTTCTTCATTTTGAAAAACAGGCCTGATTACTTCAAATCTTTTGATAATTTGGCTATAAATCTGGTGATAATTAGTTGTCAGTTGGCTTTCCTCTGATTCTGCCATTATACGCTCTCATTAAAGGGCAAAAGCCATTATGGAAACAACTGTGACATATCTGATCAGATACCACCAATGTTGTAGCTTAGAGGCTCTGAAATTCCCCCACTGCCTAAGTACCTCTGCTCTGCTTGACACATCTCAAAGACTGAATCAATGTTAGTTCTGGCCATGAAACAAAACCTCTGTATATTGACAGTCTCATCTGTCTTATTATAATATAAAATAACACCTACAGCAGTCCCTGGAAAAATATAGTCCCGTTTGTTTAATTCCAAAATAACCTAATTTTATAAGTCTCGACGTTAGTATATTTTAAACTAGAACTACTTTACTGGAGATGATGCTAGGAAAGACAATGATATTGAACAAGTCATAAAGTATACATGTAGTATTCTTCTAATAGACACTTTGATGGGTATTTAAATTAAAAGGTGCCTTTATTGGCCATATTTACATTTTGATAGGCTGGCCTCTTTAAGAATGACTAGTTTAGTTTATTCCTTGGTTCATTTCTATATGCATAGCCAGTGTCCAGTTGTCACATTTTATTCATCAGTATTCCTTATCTCTTGCACTTTTCAAAGTTATGTGACTTTCAAACACACTAAACCTTCTTAGTTTTACAACTTCACTATCAATCATCATTTTACTCATTATGTCAATATTGCATTATCTGCCTACTGAATTTTAACCACCCTATTAAGAGAAATTGTAATATATATTCCAAATGTCACTATGATAACATGAGAAACAGATCAATTGTAATCAACTGGTTGATTGTGAGTTAAGTATGGTTGTTCATGAATCGGCAATTACTCTTTCTCTGTCTTTCTTCATAGTTCACAACATTTTAAGTTGAGACATTAAATTAGTGCCATGTATGGGACTGGTACTAACTTACTCCTAGCAAATGTCAAACACTCAAAGGTAACATATATAGTACTTTAAGCTTTCTAGATAGTTTAAGGTCAAATAAAGCACAGAAAGAATATGCTAATGATTTATGATGATGGTAACTCACCTTTATTGAGTACCTACTAGATGCCAGTTTCTGTACTTAACTTTGACTATACTTTATCTCATATAATACTGATAGCAATCTTCAGTGTATGTTATATGATCTAAAATTTATAGGTGAAAAACC
>NC_137075.1:90784355-90869134 GCF_951640355.1 Cnephaeus nilssonii | reverse complement strand
CTATGGGGTTGCCCAATGGTTTGAACAGATCTGCAGAGCAAAGTAAAGGGCTTTATCATTTTTGCATCTTGGATAGGAATTTATCTTAGGTTTTGAGGGCCTTATATGCAAATCACAAGTGTCTGAAGAGATGTGAATTAGCAGAGATGTTTATCAATTTAAAATATATAAACTTCACCATACGATTGTATAGGCCCTTAATCCCATTTATAAGTAGATGCCAAAAGGCTTTTTAGGACCCACAAATTATATTTTAACTTCCTACATATCAGCCATGGCCACCTACATTGATTAATTCTACTTTCTTCTAAAGTTCCTTTTTTTATTTTCAATTATAAAATATATTTCCTGATAAATATACTCAGAACACTATGTCACCTCCATTTTTTAATTTTTTTTCTTTATTGATTAAGGTATTACATATGTGTCCTTATTGCCCCATTGCCCCATTTATCACCTATATTTATCTATATATTTTCATAACAGCAGGGTCTCTTTCACTTTTGTATACCCAGAACCTAAGACTCCACTTGTCATACTGTAAATATGAACATTGGTAAATGGCTGTTGAATAAATGAAGTACTATTCTACATCATCAGTAAGTTATAAATGTGACTTTATAATCAGTAAATTATGAAGGCACATTCTATAAACACAGATTAGAGATGTAGTCAAATAATAATAAGTAAATAATATAGAAAAGTTAATGGGCGTGGCTGTTGACCCAATATATCTAAGTTCTATAATCTTACAGAATCCTCTAGGGACATACTGATAATACAGAACATTTTACTTACCTTAAATTTAATTGCTGGTTCCACTAAAACTACATGAATATTTGTCATAACTAATGTTTGTTTGCAAATATCCATTCCCCAAACTTACCTGTTGAATCTGTTTTTCAAATATGGCAAACTTATTCATACATTACTATGTGTGCTCTTTGTGTATGTGTTCCCTTGGCTTTGAACAATATTTCTATAGATTTATCATGCCTGGATAGTTCTTTTCATTCAGGTCTAAGTTCCATGTTACCAACTGAGAGGTCTCCCTAAGTGTCAACCTCAGACTGGTTTTAGGAGTTGAACATCATGGGTTTTATATCAGGTAGACAGAGGCAAACCTTTGCTCCCTATGCTTCATCAGAATGGAAAATCTAGAGAGCCACATCATGGGTGGGAAAAAAGAGAGGTGGTTTACCATTATTATCATTCATATAATATATATATATATATATTTTATATGAATGATAATAATGGTAAACCACCTCTCTTTTATATATATATATATTGCTCTTTATTATGGACTTACAGAAGCCAGATTTTACTCTCTGGATCATCAGTGCCTATGAAAAATATAGGAAAACATGTAGACTTCTAAAAGAGCACCAAAGGCATAAAATACTGAATATTTGAAATAAAAATATCTAAAGACTTTATTTGATATAGAGAAAATATGCTCACATATTTGACTATAACTTTCCCCTGGGAACAAACACTTCAGATGGGCATGTGGAGGAGAATAAAGGCTCAATCAGAAGTTAACAACAACAACAGCAAAAGAAGTCCTTTAGAGACCGAGTCAATCAAGTACTTAAATGTATATAAAACCAGATCTGAAGAACAAAGGTCAAATGTCAGGGTGAGGTGGAGTAGAATTCCAAAATAGTTGCAGAATTTATAAGCCCCAAATGAAGTTGATTGTGTCCTTTATTAATTATCTTTACTTAAATCCTGTTGGTCTCAGGATTGCAAATGTCCTAATAAAGGAAACGTTGAGATTCCTGCTCCCTCCCGTGTTCGACAAACTGCGGCTCGCGAGCCAAATGCGGCTCTTTGGCCCCTTGAGTGTGGCTCTTCCACAAAATACCATGGCCTGGGCGAGTCTATTTTGAAGAAGTGGCATTAGAAGAAGTTTAAGTTTGAAAAATTGGCTCGCAAAAGAAATTTCAATCGTTGTACGGTTGAAATTTGGCTCTGTTGACTAATGAGTTTGCCAACCATTGCCCTAGACAATCTTCATCTCCGCTTCTTGTTTTAGAAGGGGAAGGACTCAATTGCTTTGGTGAGGGTAGAGTGTGATTCCAATATCTAGCCCACCAGACTGAAAATTCATTCTCTCTCTCTCTCTCTCTCTCTCTCTCTCTCTCTCTCTCTCTCTCTCTCTCTACCACTTCCCCAGTGCCCAGCCCAAACTCTCCAAATCAACTCCCAACCAGGGAAATAGTCCAGTGTCATAGCTCCAGATCCACAAGGCAGGATGAAGACTGTCACTGGAATTTAAATCCCCTAGAAGGATGTCAGGCCACAATCAGAGATTGCCCTGCCAGTAACATCTGCTCTCCTATTGCCTTAGCACATTTTATCAGCACCAGTGGCCTGTGGTATTCCATCTGTCGATGGAATTCCCCAGCTACCTTATGCAGAGAGGGAGATACTCTACTGCCAGAGGAAGTTCACTAGCAAGCTAGTTTTCTGGTTTATTTTCAGAAACCTTCCTTCACAAAGCTTACCTTCTTTTTATAGCATTCCACCTCCCATCCCCAGAAGCCCAAACCATCCCCCAAAAAAAGCTGAGTAGGAGAAACTAATTCAGAGCCTTGGGTACATGCATTACCCAAGAGTTTGATTCTCTTTGGGCATTCAATAACTGTCATTACATTTCCCTCTTCTATCCTCCATCCACGTTACTGCCCTTTCTTCCTACAATACATTGGCATGTCTCTATTTTCTTTCCCCAGACATCCCCAAGGTAGCTTATGTCCCAGTATAAATATACAATGGCTTTTTCTATTTGTGGATCTTAAGGTATCATCTCTGCTAGGAACAGTGCTTCCCCATTCATATCCACCTGTCTGCTCTCTCCCAATAATCTAAATTATTTTCCTCCCTCCTCACTGGCTGAATTATTTTAGTACACATCCATGACCCCCATAATGTACTGCACATAGTATATGCTTATTTGTGGATATGAACTACACATACACAAAGGCACAGGCTTAGTAAGTTTTTAATTATACAATGCTAATTGTAGAGAATTTAGAATCCCTTAAAGTAATTTAAATATGAATAAGTCAAATTTCTAAAGATTCCAATATCTGTAGAGCCCCATTTAAAACCCTAAAACTTCCATGCTTCTAGTGGACAGTGAGTTTTAGCCCTAAAACTGCAAGAATAATTTGTTAAGCACTGTTTTATGCAGGTTTTTAAAAAAATTTTGGCTCATTCTAAATATGTTCATCTTATAATGTAAATGCTAGAAAAGCAGGGAAATATACATATTCAGAGTCTAAATAGTGAGAAAAGCCTTGGCAAAGATAGCAAATATTCCTAACCTATTCTTTTGAAAAAAAAATTAGTTTGTGTTATCACAATTCTGTATAGGCACACAAGACTTGCCTAAGCATATTTATATTTAATGGGTAATATGGAAGCATATTTTCCCACAACATGTGTGGCCATGGGTCTGAAAAAGAAACATATACAACACAATGAGAGTTGAATGTCACCTTTACAGATAATATTTATCCATGAGATACTCTACAGGGTAGAAAAAGTATGGGAAGCCCTTAAAAATCTACAGATATATTTACAGTCATGTTACTCCACTGAACTTCATCCCCTGGAAATACCTGCAAGAAGATAGCTTTCAAGATGGTTAAAGAGATACAGAGATAAAAAGGCATCAATAATCTTACCTTGCTGTTGACAGATAAAGGGTTTATAAAGTAATTGATATTTCAAATCCCCAAGTACTCAAAAGGTATGTTATAATTTTACTAGAGATTTGAGAATGACTTAGATTAATTGATGAGTAATTATTTATAGTTACTTCATAAATAGTTATTTTAGAGGAGTTATATTATGGATAGATCTTCAACATTCTTAAGGTTGATGTTATAAAGGACATCTATGTTTTTTCATGCATCAGCATAAGTAAAAACACACTGAATTAAAATTAAGTCCAACTTCCCACACGGGACATAACTTTTGCAACTGTGAAAATCCTATGGAACCACCTGAGGCATGTGTGTAGGTACACTGTGATTGGAATGTTTTATGCAGCAGTCAGTCATAAGCTATGAATTAGGGTTGTGCAAAGCAAGATGGGTTGGACTAAGAAGAGTCATTAGGGTTCAAACACTCTGACTGTCTCATGGTATCAGTAAGGAAATAAGACTCAAAGAGATAGTTAAGAGGCTCAACCAAAGCCAAGAGATGCTTAGTAGTTGAATCATGACTAGAAACACAGTCTCTAACTCTTCCCTTTTTTATAGGACAATCATTAGAACTTATTCCATAGTAAGATTACAGGTAAAATACTGACAATAAAGTTTGTGGCATTTCAATAGCAAGCTCTCTTTGAAAGGGCTATAAGAAAAAATCTATGTATTCTAGGAAGAGCTACAATAGTGAATGTATTTCTAGGGGAATAATATCCCAAACTCAAACCTATGTTTTGCTTAATTTGAAAAATAGGACCTTATATACTTCATTCAAATTACTTTTGACAGCAACATTCATTGCCTCTTGGATCTTAGAATTTGATAGAAATGTCTTTATTTTTTCTCTGTGCTAAAACTGTTCTCGTGATCTCAATTGCTAGGAGTAAATGCCAACTTATAAAACCCTATATGAACAGGTGGTTCATAGACATACCATTCAGAAGTGCACAAGGCTGACACACAACAGACATTGGGGATTATAGTTTTTATTCTAACAGTAAAGCTGGAAAATGTTTATGCTTTCCTAAAACTCATTGCACCTTTGTCAGAAGAGACTAAGAAACTTTTGAAAGATAACTTCCAGCAGGTAGGTTTCTGTCTTGCTTGTTTTACTAAAGTAAAAATATAAAAAACATATGTACCTACTGAACTTTTAGTCATCTGGTAGGAAAATCTAAAGATCATTCTACCCTGAGAAACTATAAACCATGTGACTACAAGGAACTGTGGTCATGAATTTCTTTTGTATTTTTTCATTCTATCTAACCTAGTGCTTAGTAAAAACTAGTTTGGGGTAGGGAAAAGTTTGGACTTGGAAGCCAGAAAACTTTTAGTTTTATTCTTGGCTTACTGGTTATAGACCTTGGACACAATATCTAACCTCTATGAGTCTCACTCTCATCTGAAAAGATCAAGAAGATTGCATATCTCACAGAACTGTTGAGGGGATTAAATAAGCTAATGCAGATAATCAATTATGCAAGCAAATGACTGTAAAACTATAACACTGAAGGTGCTCAATTAATTATAATTTAATGTATTCATTGATGGCATTCCAAATATAACTGTTAGATCGAATTCGACTTAATTCATATCCCACTGAAATATGGCCCATTATGGGAAGGAAGTTAGCAGATGTTTTTGCTGATTACCTGATATTATGCATAGAATTTTGTGAAATGAAAGGAAAGTAAAGCTAGGAGAAGGAGCTGAAATCACTTGTAGAGACTACCCATTGTAGCATGTGGAGACTAGCATGCCAGGGTGAGGTCCATAAAATGATGACTAACTCAGTTGAAGCAAAGCATGTCTGACAAACCTGAAGCATGTGTTACAGAAATTCGGGACAGGATCAGTGCCACTAAAAATTAGAAAGACCAAATGTGGCTGATGACAGCTGCCAAGGATATATGATGACTAGGAAATAGCAACAGAACATGTAATCAGAGGATGCCTGACCTTGGCTAAGTGAATTATTCCAACAGGTATAATTAAAGGTTGCCATATGGGCTGCAGAGTAGATAGTTGCAAATACAACTGTGATTTCATAGGCGTCAAAAGGAATCTATTACCAAGCAAATACCTCTCTCACTTGTGGCCTGAATATTGAAAATTAAACTCTCAGACTATACCTCTGCTGCAATGTCTCAAGAATACTAATAATTAATTTTTTTATTATGAAAGAGTTTATCACATAGTTTTCCTAGATTAGAATTTTACATGGGGAAGAACATGGAATAAATTAGGACCTTGAGGACTAGGAAGACAAAAAGTAAGGGTAGCACCCAAAGAAATCAATGTGATCATGAGAAGTTATAGGTTGAAAAGACAAATTGCTTTGTTTTGTTAACAGGAATTTCCTTGGGAAGGAAAGTATTGCCAAAATTCTAGGAAGTCAGTCATCAAACATGCACAATGGTAGCTGTGCATTAACTATAAAGTTACACACATTTTACAATATTATAAATTTTTAAAATAATGAATGTTATAACTGTCCATCTATTTTGATCAATTACCATACACACGGCCCTATACAAAATGTGTCACATACACAATCACATTTAATATTCACTAGAGCCCTCTGAGGACGTGTTATCATTCCCATTTTATACCTGAGGAAGCTCATGGTTTGAATGAGTTAGCTAACTTTCTGTTAAACTGCAGATCCAGGACTAAAATCACCTCCACCTGACTTCAGGGTCTCAGATCTTAATCCCCACCCATGGCCAGACATTCTGACCAAGGCAAGCAAATGCAGACACATACATGATGTCATAGCCAACAGAATCAGAAGGTGGGTTCTTACTGAACTGAAGATTTCCCTTCTAGCCTGAGAGTAACAACAAAGTGCTTTCTGACACTTGACTGATAACCAAAATTTTGACACTCAAAAATAAGCTATTGATATGACCACTTAGGCTCAAGCTGGTATAATAGTAAGCTAATTTATAATCCTGTTAATTACAAAACTGTCACATGTTAAATAGCAATACAACAGCGACAAGGATAATAAACTACCCTCCATCAGGAAGAAACTGACTCACGCAGTCAATTCCAGGCTGACTTTCCCAGAGTATTGGCATATTAACAATGATGGATGTGTAAGCAAGGAGGTATAAATCTGGGTGCAGGGATTCTTGAACATCAACTGGAAAGAAGAGAGATGATCAACTACTCTGCTTTTGTCAGATACCATTTCAAATATCCACTAACACAGTCCATCATCTTCTCTGAGGCAATAAAGTTGTTTAAGGAAAGTTCCTATCAGCTGGAAAAATAATTTAATTTCAAGGTACTAAATAAGAATCTATTGTTCTGCATCTTCTGACAAAATAAAGAAAGGCATTATGGTAACTATTCCTATAGTACTGTAATTATTTTTAATTGCTACCCTAAATCTCCTATTATTCTTTTTAATAACCAAAGTTTTTGCTACTACCCAGCCTCAAAGATATTTTTGCTATGAATATCTATACACCAAAACAATAGAGATTTCAAACAAACCTTTGCCTCCAACCTTGCGGACACTAATCACAAAAATGTTTTCTAAGCATCATTCTGAATTCTGATTCTGCTAAGGGGTAGCATTGTTCCCCATTGTTAATGTCTCCTTCCATCTGGAGCAACCTTCCATACAAGTGACACTCCTGGCCCCTCTCCCCAACTTGATTCAGACTGTTGACTCACCAGACTGGTAGAGGCTAGGAGAACACTGACTCTTGTCAATGCCAATGCAATGGCAGCAAGCACACTTTCTGCTGTGCTCCTACTTGAATGTTTCATAAGTGCATGACGCCAAAGAAGGAACTGTAGTTTAAGTTTGTGAAGTATAGTATTAAGCAGTCTACTTAGCTATGAGGCCTAAGCCCCATTCCATAACACAGCTTTTACAAATGATGGACCCAAGTATCGGTGACCAAAGATTGGCCCCTGGCTTGCCAGAGCCAAATATATGATAATCTCTGCTCAACTCTGAATTCAGTGGCCACATTAGTTGTTTGAATTTGACCAGGGTGATGGTATTTATACCACAGAAATCTATAAACATTCAAAATCAGCCCCCCACAAATGTTGAATATTTACCAGTATATCTCTAAATAGGAGATATAGTTTAATCTATATCTATCTGAATCCCTGTTTATCTCAATTAATAATGAACTTAAAAAGGTGTACCATGAACTGCACTGTCTCAATCCTTAAAGATTCCCAAAGGATTTCCTAGGTCCCATTTCTCTCAATTATCAGTGAAACAAAAGGTTTTTTAAAAGGGCATCTGTCTATATGTCTCAGCTCAGAAAGAGACTCGACATTAAGACCTCGGAGAATGGTTAAAATGTGAAGCAAAATAAAATCTACAACCACTAACTCTTCTGGAAATTGTTCATAATTTTTTTTCTTGGAAATAAGTAAGACAGGAGAAGAATGTTAGATTTCTTTACTTCCTCTCATTATTTTCTGTAATATTTTTTTTAATTAAAGGTGTATTCACCCCTGAAAACTTTCAATTTTAGCACATTCTATGAAGTGGTGGTAGTATTTCAGACACCAGATCTATATTACAGAGCATCTGCTCCGTCTGCAGTTCTAATGGCTTCCCTGCTCAGTTTCCTACAGTACTACCACCAGAAATTTTTATCATTAAATTTATTTAAAAACATATACTTTTAATTAAAACAGCTGCATAGAAACAGCCACTGGTATTAATAACAGTATCTAAAGCAACATTAATATAAAACCTTGATTGAAGAAAATATACATAGTAGATACCTAACTTTTACCTTTCATTTTTTAACCTTTTTTTAAAAGAATACATGTGGTCTTAACTTGTATACATAAGTACTATGGTTAGTTTAATCCTCTGGGGCTAACTTGAAATCACTGTGGACTCCATCACACACACTGTCTTGGAAAGAATATTAAACTGGACCACATAACCTTGGACAAGATCTGTAATTGAGCTAGGCTTGTTCTCTCATCTGTAAAATGAACCTAGGAGATTTCAAGGTCCTTCCTGCTCTGGCCTGCCAGGAGCCCCTTTATCTTTGAGGTCTCAGTGGGGTCCTACCACCTCTACCTCAGCTACAGGCATGTTAACATAACCTTCCATGCATTCATTGTCCGTGTTCATTAAATGGAAGTGATTGCATTTTACCTTTTAAGCTTCCTTGAACTCCAAGTTCTACCTTCCCTCTCCATATGTGGTCCATACAAGAATAGGGTGCTAAGGAATAGGGCATTTTTGTGTCTTTCTCCCCTAAACCTCTGCTCTCATCATTTCTTCCCCACCCTTCACTTCTCAAAGACTTAGAATGGGGTGAATTTCACTTGAAGTCTCATGTACCCTGAATCCTCCACCCCTTTTCACAGTCAGGATGGAATCTTTGTTCAGCAACTTTGAGGATCTGACATACAGGCGCTAGACCCTCCACGTCTCTTCACCCCCACTCCCTTCCCCTCCAATTCTACCCCTTTCCTTGACGAGGTGCAGAACAGATTGAGACAATAATTTCAACTATAGGATTTATTAATTAAAGTGATGTTTTTTATGTTTTACATAGAACAGAACATTTTGAGCCAAACATAAATAGTTTTTTAACATAAATTATAAGCTGGTGTCAATTATAATAACTTCTCAGATAGGTTTCTGGGGTTATCCTGGGTTTTTTAGAATCACCAAATATAGGTTGGATGGCCCTGGTGCCACTGGTACAATTACTCATCTAATTCATAAATCTCCATGACATCTTACCACCACAATGAGAGGTAGCTTTGAGACAACTCAGACTTCCCTTGTATTCAACTTGTACATCTTGGATCTAAACAATATCTGTGTATCTCTGAGTCTAAAAATAAATTCTATTCTCATCCCAGTCTAACACAGGAGGTGAAATGGTCACAGAGAGGCTAAGTAACTTGCACATAAGCGTCAGACCTGGGATTTGAGACTAGACCCAACCTTCAAGTCCTCTAGTTTCATAATGAGTATCAAAAATGCTTCCTTGATTTGACTTATATTAGACCACATCAAATTTTTTCCTAATCCATTTCTTATTCATTTGCCAAGTTTTCTATATATATCATTATTTACCATTAACTCTCCAGCCTTCCTTGATAGTAACTTCAAACACAAACCCATCCCTGCTCTAACTGCCTTTGCCAACAGAAACATACTTTACTCACTCTTTATAAATAATTATTTTTAATATCTGGATTCTTAGTTTTAATGCAATCTCACCTACAAAGTAACTAGGAGCTTGAGTGTTAGTGCCCCACTATGCCCCTAGCAGGAGTTTAATGAACAGGTTGGACAGTTTCAGATGACTCCTAATACCTGACAGATCCTTCCTTATTCTTTCCTTTGAAAATGCTTGGGAGTAATCGATCCATCAATAAACTCACTTATAATGCAGAACAAATGAATTATCCTGAACTAATGTTGGCATTTCCTTATCTACTTCATGGCATAGCCTATAAAGTATCTTGGTGGTTTAGTAGATGCATTTCTGCATGCTGACCACCAGAGGGCTTACTTTCCTTTCTTTTCAAGGCTACCCACACCTGAACTGGAGCCTTTAGAAATCTGGACCATCTACTTTGCAAAAAAAGCTGTTTTTGGTGACACTCCTTTATCCACTCACCCATGCCATAACACAGAACACCCAATATTATTCTTGTCTCTACAGAGAAGAAGATCCTGAACACCCTCCCATCTGATGTCTGTTCACTAAATAAACAGGAATCAGGGTGCAAGAAGGAATGGGAGTAAACCTGTAATATAATATGCAGCAACATCTACATTTTCTCCCTCCACATTCACAATGACACCTTCATACTGCAGTAGGACTTGTTATTTGGGTAACCCTTTAGATGCTTTTCCTCCTTGAATTCTGGACAGACCAGTGAGACTGGGGGAGAAATTCTATTAATATTCCTTATTCACTGCAATATCCCAAATGTCCTCCAAGCCAAATATCCCCTCCAATGTGAAATGACAGCCTACCCTAGTTCTTTCTTCAATCCTCTGACAGTTTTACAAGTAGGGTGATGAGTGACCTTTCTTTCTTCAAAAAGTGTATATAAATGTGCCTGTTCATAGCAACCTGACAGCCCTTACACCTGGTTCTCCAAAAGCATAGCTTCCCTCTAACCATATCCCACTGACACATGCAGAATATGATTATTTCTGATAGTGGGCAACAAACGGAGAGTTGTAAAGCACATGCTTTTATCCAAAAGCTCCCCAATCCAAAGCGAACTGATTTTTGGGATAAAGGTGCAGTACCCAAATGCAACAGAGGATGATCCTTTTCCTTCTCCTGGGAAGAGGTGGCTTTGCCTTTCCCTAGTGAACCTCATACCTGCCCCTTCCTACACTTTACTTCACATTCCTCTTCTCCCAGACCTGCTGATGTTTGTGTCCAGACAGCCACACACGAGCTAATGGCTGTCTGAGAAGTGACGGAGTGCTTTTTGAACAGTACACAGGCCCGCTCTCTTAAGTGCTGGGGAAAGGCCATCACACTCTGGGCAAGATGCAATTCCAGTCAGACTTGACATGTTGAAAGTTAATGACTTTATTATGCTTCGTGGTTTATAATTCAGTCATAAGCCATGGCAGGTTGGGTACATTTTTCCAGACAGTTAGGAATTAGGAGAACTAAAGGCTGTCAGCTATACCAGATGGTCATTAACTGGAAATGTGTTGTTTGAGCACGTTACCCTCCAGGGGGAAGAGGCTCTCATACAGAGACAGTTCCATTTTCCATGAGCCTTTTCATACCTACCTTTCAGGCAGAGGCCAGAGCTGCAGAGAAAGAAGATGGGCTGAAAGAAAAGGATTACCTTACCTATTTTTCAGCTGCCCTCAACAATGATGAGGTGGTGACGTGTGCCCTGTGTGGATTCAACTTACAACATCAGAAAGGAAGCAACCGTGAATCAAAAACACGTAAGTTCATGTCCACATGCAACCGTCTTCACAATGTGCTATGAACTTGACCAAACAGGTGAGAAGGAACTAGGCCCCGTGTTTCACTGAGGCAAAGTTGAAAAAGTAGGCATTAAACAGGGATAGGAAATAGTTGAGTGATACAGAGAAGGGGAATGCAGACCACAGAGGTCTGAGAGACTCTGAAAATCAACTACATTCATTTCACCTACTTCCACTGACCATGAGCAGTTTCCTTTTCATTCTAACATGTTCAAGGGACCCTGTCCAGTTCCTGAGATTCCCTCAGAGTTACTGGGAATCTCAACACGTGTGTCTAAGAACACATCAGGGAACCCAAGTAAGGAGATGGGGGAGATAAATGCATTCATGGAAGGAGTGTAACCAATAACCACCTGTTTATGAGCAAAACCCAGTCATAAAAGCATCTGTAAGCAAAAAAAGAGACATTATTTTGCCCTTTTGACATACATTATGGCATTTAAATCCCGTAATGGCAGCAAAGATTGTAAAGAGCTGATTGTAATTGTCATAATTAATCATATGCACTTTTCCACTACAATGTATAGCTTTGCAACTCGCAGGCCTGATCAGATATAAAAGAAAACAGAGCTTTTGAAATCCCAGGAGGTGGAGGAAATGACCCTTATCAGATTCCTCTGCTTCTAAATTACTATGGGTAGAGGCAAGATAATTCCCTAGCCATTTCAAATATGGAAAACATTCATAGAGAGGACACAATTTGGCATATAAAGTCATATGCGCTTGGTTTTTTTTGTTTTTGTTTTATTGGGTGGTTTTTTGTTTTGTGTGTTTTTTTTGCCATTTTGGATGTGATTTGGAAGGGAGTTGTGAAGAAATAGAAATGATGAGCAGATAAGATATTTATATGCACCCAAACAGATACTCTTGTCATCATTTCTTGGAAGATGTAAAATTACTATACTAAAGAAAGTAGCAGGTCTTAAAGAAATAAACTTACCTGGAGACTCTGAAGACCTCTAAAGGGTTAACTGAGTAAAAACAGTAATCTCAGTATACACACATACACACACACACTCAACATGCTCATACTCTCCTGGAAAACCTAGGCTTAATATCTTTATTAATTTTTTACAACCCAATATAACCCAGTAAACTAAGATATGAAATAATATTTTTTTTAATTGGGGAATCAGAAATATAGGATAGTGATAAAACTCAACTGTAGTGTGTGTGATCTTAAACTTAGGAACCAATATTCAGAAGTGTGTAAGTCTATGGAATGCTAGACCTGGAAGATAACTGGACAGCGACAGGGCCTATTACTGTGCTTACTGCCTATTCTAATTGTCAGATACACATCAACTTTACTATATAGTTCACTAAATGGAATATAGTGCATATCCAAGGTCAATGTTCTTTCCATAGTAGGGAGAAGCAGCAGAAGTCAGTGGAGACAAAAGTATTTAAGTGTGAAAATGTGAATGAAACAAGAAGAAACAGAAAAGGTGTGACTGCTGAAATTAAAATCACTAAAAATAAGAATTTACAGAGAAACACATTAAAAGGCTAAATTTTGAAAAACTTGACTTTATGCCATTCCTATCTGTGAATGGGGTAACATTTCTTCACTTGTCTCCTAATTCAGAGAAACAGAGCTATTCTAAATCACAACTCCATAAAATCAATACATGAATTACCACAAAACATGGGCATTACATTTGCAATAATATTTTTTGTGAGTGTTATCACTTCTGGATGTAGAAATTGCAGTTCAATTAAGAAAGAGCCTGGAATATGAATCTTTAAGTACATAACTCAAACAGAATCCTATGAAATGTGGATGACAAATTCTAGACTGCCCATTTATTTTTATTCATCCAAAGAAGATGTATCCACTGATTTTTTTTTCACAAGCATGTGACACCAAGATGTCTCTGATTTGCTACTCCAACCATCACTCATTATTTAAAGAATTTGACATCACATAATAATACATTACAAAAGATTCTAGTGGGTAGAAAGCAGACAGAAAGAAATTATTATTAAATGAGGCATGGATAACATATAATGGTTATCTGGCTATAAAATCATTTTGTGGCTGCTTTATGTATAATGGTGAACTAAATATAAAACCATTTTGTGGTTGCTCAATCATATTTTTTTCAACCAAATCATAAAAGTTTAACAACTTCTTGACCCAATATAGGTTAGCTTTACCTTTTTTTAAATATAAATTAGCTTACTGTTCTACCCTCTAAATGCCTAGAACTACAGCAACTAATTATGTTAAAAACTGAGTTAAGTAACTTCATAATACTTTAGCTCTTTTGTTTGCCATGATAACTCTGTAAAGTGGGCATTATTATTCTAATTTTACAGATAAAAAACCTGAATTCCAGTGATAACTTGCCCAGTCATTGATAATTAGCCAAAGAACAAGGACTTAGGTATAATGGATTGAATGACAACCTTTTCCCATACCCCCCAAATAAGTCCACATCCTAATCCCACAACCTGTGTGACTATTGTTTTATATAACAAAAGACTTCACTAAGTTAAGCATCTTGAAAGGAGAAACTTGTTCTCGATTAGCCAGGAAATCACATGTATCCTTATAAATTAGACACAAAGAAGAGTAAACACACAGAGAATAGGCTGTGTGAAGATGGAGGCAGAGATTGGAATGATGTAGCCACAAGCCAAGAGATGTAGACAGCCACCAGAATCTGGGAAGGATAAATGTATTGTTGTAAATCACCCAGTTTGTGGTAATCGGCATGACTGCACAGGACACTGATACACTAGGTCTCCTGCATCCTTTCTGCAACACCATTGCCAGGATGCAGAACCCAGAACATGGCACGCTAGACACTCCTTAGGTCAATGCACACTTGAAATTAGCCATAACAGACTATACACAAATTAGTGTTCATATTTGATTCAAAATGTTTGAATTAGTACTTAAGATATCCTACAAGGACACCAGCTCCTAATTTCTTAGGAGTGTCTCCTTCTGTACTGAAGTGAATGGGGCTACCAAAGATGAGGAAGAAAATAAATGAAATGTTCCGTCAGTTGCTGCTCTCATTGAGTCAACTTCAACATCGAGGAAGCTGGTTCTCTACCATGGATCTTTCACATGCTTAGCTTAGACTGTGTAGCAATGAGGGTAGATTTTGCCTAAAAGATGTTAAGATTCTTTTTAGCTCTAAGAGTCTGTATAATTATGTTTCTGTTTCTCAATAAATATTTGTTGAATGAATAAAGGAATAAATGAAAGAATGACTGTGTTGCTATGCATAGAGCCAAAATAATCAAGCCCCATTGTGTCTCAATGACAAATATTTAAACCGGAAAGAATGAATGTCTTACCAAAATATCACTCTCTAGGACAATAACCTGAACAGAGTATAAATGATCAGATTAAAGTAATAACTAGCTCTATGGCAATAATGCAACTAAGCTCCCTGGCATGAATTCTTATAGGAAGCATATGAAATTTTAGGTATAATTCAGTATAAGAAAAAACCTGAAAAGTGAAATTTGAAGAAAATGTTTTATTCCCAAGACAAAGGACAAAGAGATCATAATTGTTTATTTGTCTTAGGCAATATTCTAAGTACTTTACAGCATGAAATTATTTAATACTCACTAGAAACCTAAGAAGTAGAGTTGTCATTCTCCCCATTTTATAGGCGAGAAAATGGGTTACAAAACTTATTGAAATTGCTTACAAAACTAGTAAGCAATGAGGTAAGAGGGAGAGTGGCCAGTACAAAATTATCTGTCAAGACACTGGTAGAAGAGGGAGTCAGGGAAAAATAGTTGAAGGAGAACCTAAATTCTGAACATGAAACCCAATGCTTAATTGCTTTATTATTTTATTAAAGATATATTTGTACAAGTAATATGTGCCAGGCATTTTGCTAGACACTGAAGATATACTGGAAAGCAAAATTATAAATTAATAAAATGTTCTAAAACAAAAGAGAGAGACTTACTTCACAAATGGGAGAAAGCAAACATTTAAAAAATGATTTTAGAAAACATAATTATAAGTGAATTTGAAAAAAGTGTCCAAATTTTCTTAAAGAATTCTTCAACTAGAAGCCTTTCCTAGCATTTTACTGGACATGATCACAAAACATTCTAAGCACTAGTAATCAAGACAGTGCCGCAAAGACGTGAAATTGATTCTCAAGGAGTTCTAGGAACTCATTCCCAGGAAAAAAATATCTTACCAACAATTCAAAAAATGGCTAAGCAGAAAACATCTGGAGAAAAGTTTACGTAAAGAAAAATTAATCCATTTTGTTCTAAAACCCAACAAAGCCAAAGATGGCTTTTAAGCAGAGACACTTAGCAATTCTAAGTGACCGGGTCATAAATCACTCTAGTCTTCCCCTTCCAGCTCCATGCAAATAAGTCAATAGGCTTCGATTACATGATAGGAATCTTGGAGAAGTGCTCAAATTCTTAAATGAGAAGGAAATCGGTTTGAATCATAGCTCTGCTGAATACTAGTGGTGTGACCTTAGGCTGGATATGTAAAGACTCCCAGTTTTAATTTCATCATTGGAAAATAAGAGATAATAATAGAACTTACCTCATAGGTTGGGAAAGAATCCTACATAATAAAAAGGTAATATGCAAATTGCATCACTCTGCTACGCCCACGATTGGGCCGGCTGGAGGCGCGGGGAGGTGGGGGGACTAGCGAGTCCCCGACCCCCGACCCATGGGGCCGGCGCTGGTGGCGGAACTCGGGTGGCCCATTGCGTGGCTGCCAGCACCAGTTTTCTGCCAGCAGCAGTTTTCCTCTGGCCACCCGCCGATCGGAGCGCCTCCTGATGGGAGTTCCTCTCCGGGTGGCTGATCGTGCTGGCTGGAGGCACTCTGATCGGCGGGTGGCCAGAGGAAAACTGCTGCTGGCGGAAAACTGGTGCCGGCAGCCAGGTGAAGGAAAAGTCTATTGCACGAAACTTCGTGCAACGGGCTTCTATTTAAATATAATAACGTATGTGAATTATTGAACAAAGTGTTTGTTATATAATAATGTTCCATTACTGATAAGTAGCAGATTGATCAATTACTGTGGCTAGAATAATTATTATTATGTCTGATCAGAAGTTTCTCACTGTTTTACCACTAATCTGGTTTCTTCCTTCAGGACCCATGGCAGGATCACATTTCCTGGTTCCCTTGGAGTTGAGTCTCCCCAATGTGACTAGCCTGTGCTAATGGAATGTAGAAGGAAGCAAAGTGTCACTTCTGGGCAGAATCATTTCAAGGCCAGTCATGATTTCCTGATTTCCTTCTAGGGTGACCAGCAACATTCCATATGGTGAGATTCTACCAGCCTAGATTCCTGAATAATGATGGCCCCCTGCCATTCGATGATGGATATAAAGTATGGATTGAGAAATAAATCCACTGGGTTAAACTACTAAGGTATGAGTTTGTTTCCACAGCACAATCTACACTATCTTGACTAATACAACAGCATTCCAGATTTGTTCTGACCTTTAACTTATAAGTAATAGAAATACCTTCAGTCCTCTTACATTTTGATCCAAGCTCTTGTTTTGGTTCTGGCTACCTTTATGCCCTTTTCAAATATGTATAAAATCAAAGCTATCTCATAGATTGAAATTTCCCCAGGACCAAGACTGTGACTTTGTAATTCTCATCATATAACACAACTCATAATAATACTACATAGGATTTGTCATTTAATAAATGTCTCTTTGACAATAGCAATGGCAGTAATGATCAGAAAACCACCTGCATTATAACCTCTTAATGTCCATTCCCACTAACTTATCAATAGCTCCCTTAGAAGAAAGACAGATATTTTGGAAACACCTATCACAAAAGAAGGCATGTAAGTAGGCATTCACTCCCTGTTTTAAACCTATTCTGAGAACAGAAAAACAAATCTGTAAAGCCGATATTCCTGGGACTTGCATTAATGCTCCAGAATAAGTAATAGAATCTCAAATGTGTTCATGTTCTATGAAGGAAGCATAAAAATAATTAGTCTTTATACAAGTTTTCCTTATTAGAGCACTGATGTGTAAAAACACTTAGAGACGATTTGCACATCTCAGGAAGATGCAGGAGCCAGCTGAAGAGTGTCTATGCATGCAGATGTAGTGGTCTCTCTTCCTTCTTGCAGAGCCCTCCCACATCCCAAGACATAGGATCTCACTTGCATCATCTTGGCAAAGTAGTGGCCAGCATGACAAGGCTGGTCAGCGTGCCTTGGACAAGGGGCAGTGGGGAAGAGAAAGGTGGGCAGGGAGGTTGGTGAGCATGAGAGTGGGTGAGGCAAGGTGCCTGGCCTGTGGAGCACACACTTTTCACTTGCATCCCTTTGCTTACTTAGAGCGGTCTGCAGAGCCAGTGTGAGAAGGTTTTCAGCCCCTCTGCACTCACTGCTTGTCAGCCTCCTTTACTCCAGATGGTGCTATAGATGGGTGAGAAGCTCAGGTGAAGGGCATAGACAGATGAGAAGCAGGAAAGGTGAGAAGGCTGAGGACTTGGGTTGCTCAATCAAAAAGGACACCAGCTTAGTTGCTTTTGAGATGAAGAGCAAAATCTTTATCATGACTGACTATGGCCTGCATTATATGACCCTTCCCCTCCTCTCCAGCCTCATCTGCTGCCGCTCCTTCATCCCTCTCCTTGTTTCGGCCACATTCACTTTATGTTCTCTAAAATTTATTTGCATACCCATCTCTTTCAGCCTAGCTAATTCCCACCCATCATTCCAAGTTCAGCTCCAATGTCACCTGCTTGGGAAAGCCTTCCATGACACTCCACAGCCACCCAAGTAGAGCAGATCTTCTGGTCATACACATTTGCACACTGACATTTCCCTTCATGGCACTTAAGAAATTGAGTGTTTAACTTGGCACTAGTATACTGACTTTTTTAGTGTCTATCTCCAGTACTAACTAGAAAGCTTCAGAAAGGAAGGGGCCAGGTCTACTCAAATCTCTAGCACTCACTACTCTACCTGACATAGACATGGTGCTCATTGAATAGCTGTTGAATGAATGAAGCTAGTGAAGGTTATGGAGCACAGTATGCCTATGGGCTTCATATATTTTGGATAAACCACCAGCACCTGCTTCTCAGAAGCCTATCCCAATAAGGATTGGCCATCCACCCATGGACAACTCCTGGCCAGAATCTCGGTTGAACAGCCTATTAGATGGAAGCACCCACTTAAAAGGAGCTGTCCCCAGGATTAAAATATGGGTAGAGGTCCCAAAAATAGAGAGTATTTAAACTTTAACCTGCCAGCCAAGAGAGATAAAATTTTCCTTTACTCCCCTCTTGTAAAAATTATTGAAATTTGATCAACACAGGTGGATTGTCAAATCCTCCTGGAGGCACTTCTGAAAAAGAACATTTCTAAATTCTAAGAATCATTTTTTCTCCCCCAAAAATGCTCCAGGTGTTTTTCACGATGAGTTAATTCTGTGAGAAGAGATGAAGAGATGAATGGGTGAAGAGATGTTTTTAGGAAACACAGCTTCTCTTCTAAATGTCGGGCTAAAGGTCTGGGAACTGTGATGACTCTTTTATTAGAAAGAGAAGAGCAGTGTGCAAGGCGCAATTTCTAGAGGTAACAGCTCTGTGGTTTCCAGGCCTTCAACTGTGAGAAGAGTGGCCACAAAGCTGTGCTGAGGAAGTGGGGAATGCACACTTCCTTGTGATTTTGGATACCCTAACCCTGGAGAGCTAGGTCCTCCTAAATTAAGTTCTGATCACACAAGAGAGGCTACACAGAAATGCCCAAAGGAGCAACAATCCCCTTCCTGCAGGGACAGGCAAATGCTATGCTGACCAGAGTGACTGTGCCTCTGGAAACATGAAGGGGGTTACAGAGCAGGGAAGCAGCTTCTTGGCCTCCACCATGACTTGCCCACCATACCCCCTCTGGCAGGTACAGTTCCTCTATCCTTCCTGAACAAAGAATAAAAGGCTATAAATCAAGACTGAAAACTCAGAACAGAGCTATTTAGCCAAAGAAACTTCTAAGGAAGAAAGAATCAACAGCAACAATAAAACTCTAAAAATGAGCATAAACTTATGAATTAGAGAGGGACTTAGTCCTGAATGAATTTGACCCCCATGTTGAAGAATATGAGCTTTGGAAGGAGGCCTACCGTAGGTTCAAGTTCATTTTCTGCCATTTACTAAATATGTGCCTTAGGCTCAAGTCAATCTCTATGTCTCAGTTTCCTCATCTGTAAAGTAGCAAGAATAGTACTGACCTCTCAGAGTTATTTTGAAAATTAAATAAAATAGTGCAGGCAACAGTATTTGCCAAAGGCCTGGCAGACAGTGAGTGCTCAATAAATGGAAGCTATTATTAATATTATAATTTAACATTTAAGATTTCAATTCCATATTACAAATATAGTTATCAGAGAAGTTGATAAGAATTCATGTTACAAGGATATATATATATATATATATATTTAGTAGAAGGGAGGGGGAGAGACAGAAAGAGAGAAACATAAATGTGGGAGAGACACATCAATTGGTTGCCTCCCCCATGCTCCCTGACCAGGGCTGGGGATTGAGCCTGCAACCAAGCCTGCAACCAAGGTGCGTGCCCATGACTGGAATTGAACCCGGGTCCCTTCAGTCCGAGGGCCGATGCTATATCCACTGTACAAAACTGGCTAGGGCTAGAAGTAATATTTTTAAGTGAGGCTGTTAGCCCATAATTTTTTAAATAAAATGAATCTTACCATAATATAAAAACCCATCATGGTTTAAGATAGCCTTTATGAAGAACTGCTAAAATAGAGAGGTACTTTATTACCTTTTTAATTTTGTTAATGGAAGAAAATTTGTTAAAAAAAAAAAAGTTAAGAGAGTTAATGACTTCATTCTTGGTTGTAAAACCTCCATTATATGATTCTAGATAGTAGAGGAAAAAGGGAAAAAAAGAAAAGGGATTGTACTAGTCCTATTTTATTTTCCTGGGTAATCATTCTATTCTAATATCAAACACCTAATCTACATCAATAACATCTCACCTATACATGAAATCATTCTAGATCTAATATCACTCAGTGAAAACTCTATTTAGCCTTCCCTGGGCTTGTAATATAGATATTACAGTCTTAGAGTCCAAGAAATCAACTTGAAAATATGCTGCCTAACCTAAGTCTAAAAATTACAAATGCAAGATTTTACATCTATGCAAATACCTGTTTCCTGGAATAATATCCTGAGGCATAACAGCATGTGAAAGTAGGTCTTCACTAAAGGTGGAAGCTCTGATAACTGGTGCATTTCAGCACAAGATTAAATAAAGAACAAATGTGTGGAAGGGAATAGTCAAGAATGAAGTCAGAGAAGCTCACAGGATGACTTCTGTGTCCAGGTCTAGAGATGCAGGTGCAGGAGCAAGGGGCCTATAACCACCAAAAGGTATTTTTCAGAAGATGCTTGCTCTTTTTAAGGGAATCAGAGAAGGGTGCGATATGGGAATATTTCCAGTTCAACCTTAGTAGGTAACATCTCGAAGAGGAAAAAGACACCAAAATGAAGAAACAAAGGACTGGGTTGAAGCATTTTCAGATCTTCTTCCATAAATTAGGTTGGCCACTGCTGGGAGCACTCAAAAGGCCCAAAGTAGCCATTATTCATAGCTGGAACCAACGTGAACTCCCCAAATCCATAAAAATGTCAAGCCAACAAAGAGGGCCTTAGACCTGAAGTAGAAAGAGGTTTGTTTCACTTTCATCAGAACTTGGCTGCTATTGCTAACCCAAAGGTAATTTGCTTCTGTATTGAAATAAAGGAAGACCTTCAAAAGAAGGATAGAAATGCTGTAATTCTGAATAAATCTTGCAAATCCTGCATCCTACATAGCAGTCCATAGGGGTGCATTCACAGTCCCTCTTTGCATTCCTGGGGTAGCTCTCAGACCACATCTCCCCCAAACCCCAAGTGAGCTTCTTAAGTTGGGGATGAGGGTGGACAGTAGGTGGCGATGTAGGTTAAGTGAACTTGAATACTGACAGACCTTGGGGAGGGCGCAGCTGACTGCCTCATGGCAGGCTAAGGTTCAATACAGCTCTCTGCTGCATACTAGTAAAGGAATGAAATGGGGGTCATATTTGGGTTAAGGAAATGGCTGCCCCTAACACACCAAACATTCCCCCATCATAGCTTATTGTCTCCCTGCTTTTCTGAAATATGTAAATGCCCCATCCACACCTCAGCATGGAGTTGACATAAAGAGCAGTAACAGTGTGACAAATTAGAGCAAAGCAGCAATACATGCCTTGAAATAAACTAATGCTGGAGCCAAGTAAACCATCATGGTGTTCATGGATGATGCCACCTATTTTCCCTAATTTCTTCTCTGCTCAAGGGCTCCAAATTATAGCACCCACTTTTGAAAAAAATCTGCTAAAATTTAGACTAGGACTTCTACAATTGTGATCCCCAGACAACCTACATCAGAATTACTGAGCATGAGTACTTATTAAAATGCAGACTCTCTGTTCGGACTTGACCTAGTGAATCAGATGTTCTGAGCATGGCGGGGAGAAAGCTGCATTCCAGCCAGCCCCTCACTTAGGTGATAAAATTGCCCTTCCTATCTTCTATCTCATTGTACCAAGAAGAAGGAGAAAGTCCTTTTTAATAACTATATTTATATTCAGGGCAGCAGCAAAAGCTGGAATCTATAAGGAGAAAGTTGTTTTTCTGCCCCCTGCTCCCACCCTGCATCATGACATAATAGAATAAATAACATTCTCTCTTCTCTTTTCCTTTCATTTTGTATCTTGCCCATTTCCCAAGATTCTCAGGTATGAACATTTTAAATATCTTAACTTTTTTAAATGCCTACAATTTAAACTCTTAGGGATTTTTAAATAAGTAAACAAATTTTGGAAGAGCTCTTTAAAAACTGATTCAGTGTACACTGTGCATCAGAACAAGACCACAAATGTGGCAAATTATAGGGGCTCACCCACAGGGAGAATTGGGGTACAAAACACCCTGTAATTAGAGGCATACTGACTGGAGGGAATTTGCTTACAAAAATTCTGAGAGTCTCTGCAAATCCATTTCATTCTCAAGGTAAGAAACTGCATTTTCTACATGACACAGGCTTAGCATATTGAGGGGCAGAGCCCTGTATAAAAGCTGCGCTATTTATATTATAGCAACTTTGCAGAGGTGCCTTTATAAATGAAGGTCCCAGATAAGACCAAAGTGTTATAAATCTGAGAGTTTTGTGTAGCTGAGTCTCCCAGCAGAAGGTGCAACAGAGAAAAAAGTCTGTGTATACAATAAACTATAGCAAAAACAACAAAGTAACAGACATTCATACAGTGGGTGGGAAATATAACCATTTCTCATCACTCATGAGCTAAATGTGAAGTGGCCAGATCATAGTTTAAAAAAGACACAGATGCTGCCTGGCCAATGTGACTCAGTGGTTGAGCATGGACCAATGAACCAGGAGGTCATGGTTTGATTCCTGGTCGGGGCACATGCCAGGGTTGTGGGCTCAATCCCTGGTAGGAGCGTGTAGGAGGCAGCCATAATCAATGATTCTCATCATTAAGGTTTCTCTTCTTCTCCGTCCCTCTGAAATCAATTTAAAAATATTAAAAAGAAGAAGAAAAATACAGGTGCCCAAACCTGGGTTAGTTATACTAGACTCTGACAAATCTCATCTCCCTGTGTGGGAATCTGTCCTACCCTAAACCCATTGCTTCCAATTCCTTCTCTAAATATGTGGTCTGCCCACTGCAGCCACAACCAGTGGCAGGAACAGCTGGTGGAATACGTTTCAGCAGAGAATCTTAGTGAAGTGCGTAAATCCCATCCTGGCGGTAGTGAGCAGAGCTATTATCAACCTAGCTGAGCTATTTTTGGAGCCATCTTAACTGATGGTCCACAACTATTCTCTACTCCTGCGTTCCTTTTCCTGCCCTCTCTCTCCTCCCAACCTGAGACACCCAGGATTGACTGATCAATAATATGATAAAGGCAGACAGCCGAAGGGAACTGATAAACAACTGACAGAAGTAGATAGATTTAGGAGTGATGCACAATACAGAGAGGTGACTAAGACTGGAGCATCTGCAGTCAGAGAGCAGAGAGCCTGCATATGAATTCAGGCTTCACAGATGGGCTGAGGGTGGGGTGGGGTAGGGTGGGAGGAGGGAAGGAAGAGGAGGCAGTTGGAGGCTGCAACACACAAAACCATCTTAAGGAGCATTCTTGGTCTCTCTTTTCCTCTCCATTATATGTTGTATGTGGTTGTTGATTTAGCAGAGCATGGTGAAGTATTTAATGTACAACTTGCTCCTCAACCTTCCAAAGCTTGATGCATTTTACACTTAGTATGTGCTCTTGAGTTCAATAGTGGCTAGACAGGTTATGAACAAGAAGAAAGAGAAAATTCAGCAACAGTTTCTGCAGATCCAAACCAACCATCCCTTTTTGAGGGAAAGAACTCAGAAAGAAAGCTTTGCTCAGTGGAATGTTTAGACGGCAGCCTCCTCAGCATGACCTGGCCACAGAGTTAGAACTGAGGGTCAACACTGCAAGGGACACACAGGCCCACCACTCAAAGGCCAGCTGCCTTAGATCCCAGGAGTTGACACTAACTGACCTGTTTAATTTTCCTAAAATAATGGAACGTTTTGGCTTAAGCATTTTATAGTCTGGTTTTCTTCTCTTACCATGTCTTTCATTCCAACCTCTTACTACTAGTGCTCAAGTAAAACAGTACACCATGCAGGGAAGGGGTTTGAAGGCAGAGGGACCTAGGTTTGAGTCCCAGGTGAGCAATTTACATCGCCATCTTTTTCCTCTTTGTCTCACCTTGAACAAACTACTCAACCTCTTGAGGGCACTTTGATGCATGTATATTGAATCATATCACTCATCTTCTAGTTCTTAAACATCCCAAAAGCTTTCTGTTGCTTTAACATTAGATGCAAACTCCTTGCCTTGACCTTCAAGACCCTGCCTTGCATGTGTCTCTTTTCTTAACATTCCTTCATTCTCCAGCCACGTGTGATTTCTTTCTATCCTGCAGACACACACTATGTCCCCACCTTCATATTGGCCAACCCTCTGCCTGAATGGCTTCTCCCTGTGTCTCCACAAGGTGGCTTCCGCCCTTCATTTCACGTTTCAGCTCAATGGCCCCTCCTGGAGAGGCCTTCCTGACCACCTTCCTAACCCCACTAACAGAATGCTGGTGCCTTCTTCATATCATAATCCAAAACAAATTATGCTATTTATTTTTTGACTTGCTAAATGCCTGTCTCCTATTTCTAAAATATAAACTGCCTTGCCTAGCCTGTTTAGCTCAGTGGATAGAGCATCAGCCTGCAGACTTAGTATCACGGGTTCAATTCTCATCAAGGGTATTTACCCTGGTTGCAGGCTCCTCCCCAGTTTGGGGCCTGGTTGGGGTGCATGCAGGAGGCAATCAACTGATGTGTTTCACTCACATATATATTTCTCTCTCTTTCCCTCTCGCTTCCACTCTCTAAAAACCAATGGGAAAATATCCTCACCTGAGGATTAAAAACATTTAAAAATTAAATATGAGCTTTCTTGTTCAGAGGTACATTATCAGAATTATTGGATAAATGTTGTTGATACATTTGATTCCTCACCTCAAAAAGGTATAATATCTCTTTGGCAGGACTGTTGAGAGGACTAAATGAGAAAACGAACATAAATTGTTGACCAAGTGCCAGGAACACAGTAAAGTCTTTAAAAGTTTGATTTTTTTTTCAGATGTAGAATATCACATCCTACAATTCCAGCAGGCTAAAATAGCTTTCCTCTACCCTGACAGGTCAAGATCTTTAAATCTTTTCTAATGCTCTCTCTATGTATATGTCTCTAAGTTTTCCTGACCCAAGATTCCCTCTTTTGACCAATTTGCTTTGATACTTTTCTTATTAAAATAATCTAGGAAAAGCAGCCAGTGAAAGGAATTATTTGAATTTCTTACATTACATATAAGAAAAGCTGAATGTTCAGTCAAAGGAATGTCCATCTTGTAATACCTAAAAAGTAGATGGATACATCTAGAAATGGGAAATGTGGAAATGGGTGTTCTATAAATTCCACAAGACTGGAAATATTGGAGGCCTCCTATCATTTATGGGCCAGTAAGACTGATGCTCCAAGAGTTCCTGAAGGAAGAAACCACTCAAGACACATTAGGCAAAAACAAAATATAAAATTACTAGGAGCATTAGAAAATTCATGATGCACTAATTAGATGATTTGTTAAAGAGCATGAAACAAAGTATTTTATTTACTGAGCAACAGAAACAAGAGAGCCTGAGAGAAACAGGCAGACACACAGCCACGTGGAGCTAGAGCAGCTCTCCTTCAGGATAGGGACCAGGAAGGGCGCTAGAGGTAGGGTGTCAAAATGGTAAGATCCATTTCCAATCCCTTGCTTATAAACCAACTAGGGCAATAACTTCATTTGTTCTCCAGGGAGCTGTTTCATGGGTGGAATTATATTGTAAGTTCCATGTGGGCAAGACCTGGAGATAATTCTACCCGTGCTTGGTACAGCTCCAACTGAATCAACACTTTCTAACTTATACGTGGGCTCCTTTTCAAAGTTCTACATAAGAAGATTTGACCTCTACAGCACCAAAATCACCAAGTCTCAGGGATCCTGATAAGAATACTCAGTTTTCTCTGATCCCAGTACTTCATATATTATTAAAACCACAACTGAGATCCATTAGTTTTCAAAAATTGAGGGAAGATGTCAAAGGAGATGCCTTTTGCTTACAGTAGTGCCTGCCTTCGATCTGGGTGTTTTCATGCATTCATCTTCCCATTCTCCTTTTTCCCAACTAAGAAGCAAGCTGGTACGACCCACTATTATACATCAAGGCACAGGGAGGACTTATCCAAAGCAAATAGCAAGAGGAAACAAAGACTAGGTAACAACCTTATTTCTAGCTAGCCTAGTTACAAAGTCTAATTCCATGAGCCATCATATAATCCGTTGGTAGTTTAATTATGGAATATCTGAATGCTGTGTAATTACAGCTGTTTTTTCATGAATGGCTGCCTCCTTGCAAACTAAAACATCCAGCTACATAGTAACACCTGGAATCTGGAAGGATCACTAATTCATAGCAAGAATAACTAAACAGAGCAGCTAATTATATCAATGCCTTGTGTGGACTTCTTAAAGTATCCATCATGAAGAATTTGACAGCTATCATTATATGCAATCAGAAAATTTAATAATCATATTTGACCCAGATTACAATGCTGTATCCTTTGAGTTAGAAACAATTTTCTAAAACATATATTTTTAAAGAATTTCTAATTTCAAGACCAAAAGAAGTATAAAGCCATCTTGCAAAAAAAAAAAAAAATGTTTGATTGTGAACAAAGGCAAAGATTGAGATAGAACAATTTTACTTACTTCAATGAGGTTTTCACTATTTATAAGACAATCAAATGCAAAATGTAATGATAATCACATTATTTTCTACACACTATTACTAACACATTAGAAAAAGGGATATGTGATGACACTGACATTCCTTTTCCTGTCAGGAAAAGAAGAAACATTGACATTCACTAATAAAAACGCTACTAAAATTGCAAGTGAGTGAAAGTATTATTGCTCTCTCCATTTGCAGTGAGGACTGTGGCTTGCTTCATCAACTTTCTGGTACCTGCATGCTACAGCTTAGAAAGTCAAGCTTTATCACCAGCTATAGCCACAAGAGTAAGTCACATGGTCTTGGCCTGGCAAATGGTTTAGTGGAAAAATAATATATCTATTATCCTGTTCTATAAGACATATCAAGCCAGTTAGTCAATTATCAGTTTAGTCTATTCCCATGTCAGCCCAAGATATATTCCTCACTTTCTCATTGCATTGAAGTTCCCAAACCAGGAAATACTCTTCAATGTATGATTATAGTTGTAAGAATATGTGAAATGTTTTAAATATTCGGTAAGCATTTGACGATATTCAATAAAACTTCCATAGATGTCTAAAGCAACATCATTTCACTGTTGTCAGATAATGAAGTTGAATGTGCCAGATAAAATGGAAACTCTGATGGATTTGTCACTAGGTGTGATTAAAATTCATATTTTAAAAATGTTCCCTTTATAACAGTTGCCTACTCCTAGGGAAGAGATTCAGGATGCTTAAATGAATACATTACATCCTCTTAGAAAAAGGAAAAATATAAATGGAGTGAACCAAATACTATTTTATTGTTAAATAATTTCCTTTAATGCTTCCTGGCATGTGGTTTTATGCTAGATATACAGATGAAACACCAAGAAAAAGTGAATATATTAATCCTGATTTAAATTGATATTTTTTAAATCCCTATAATACCTTGTGCTAAGATAAGGTAGAAAAAAACACCCTGTGTTATGAAATATAATTTCTTACCTTCATTCTCCTGAACAACTAGCTTTTGGAAATCCTATATTATGCTAGCATAGATGCCACATATAGGCTTCTACCTTCAATAAAATGTGTTAATTCAGAACCAAACACAGTATATATACCTTTATGGTATCCATAAAGAGTGGTTATATGAATCATATCAAAATATCAAACCAGTTTTGTTGAGTCTATTTTCTTTGATTATAAAAATAAAATTGTTTTAAGCATGTGACAAGTAACTTGAAAGAAATATTTTATTTTAATCAACTAAAATGTAGGAGCAAATCAGGCTTATATATTTTATAAAATACGCACAGGCATATCTTGGTCTAGTTTCTGCATATATTTGAAAGCAATTTTATTTTTTAAATAGATCCATGATATGTTCTTTCATTAATTCAGGCTGACTTTTCTCTCTGGCTACCTGGAGTTGTAGCAGGTTACTACTTATAGTGTTTTAGTCTCTTCCAATATTTTGTTGTTGTTGTTGTTGTTGTTGTTAATCCTCACCCCAGATTATTTTTCCATTGACTTTTAGGGAGAGTGGAAGAGAGAGGGAAAGATAGAAACATTGATGTGAAAGAAGCCCTAAACAGGGCCCAGGTTGGGGAGGAGCCTGCAACCAAAGTATGTGCCCTTGACCGGAATCGAACCCAGGACCCTTTGGTCCACAGACAGACACTCTATTCACTGAGCCAAACTGGCTAGGGCACAATAATTCTTAACAGAACCAGAATTCCTTAGCATTCATCTGAAGCATTGTTCTCAAACACATTGCCTAGAAAACGAACCTGTCCTTCAAGGCAAGACACTCTAATTAACTTCCCTGAACTGGCCTTAATTCTGTTAGCGCAATTTCCTCCAATTCTACTTAATTGAGGCAAAGGACTTCATTTTGAGTCAAATTAAGTCAAGGCGTTTTATTTAGATTCAATTCTCCATGGATAAGTGTTTTTACAATCCCAAACAACAATGAATTTAAAATAGTTTTATGTCCAAAGCTTCATAAAATTACCATATAATACAGGACTAGATGTAATATTTTCTGTAAAAGAAATTGAGTTGATTTTTTTAGAATAGGGTAAAATTTTTTTCCCAATCTACATACAGTATCTGATGAACTGGTGAGTTTGAAGCATCTAGGCATTCATATTGAAACTATTAACAATTGAACTGTTTTAGCCAATTTAGCCATTCACGATCATTGACTATTGTGATATCCTCTATATTTCTCAAATGATCAGACCTATGGATCTGATACATAACTTTTGAACCCTAATAGTCTTACCTCTAATATACTAGTCTCATAATTTCTTTAAACATGGTTCAAATAGTTGTTTAACTATCCCTCATCAGAAACACTGGCTTGCTTTCACTTAAATAACAATGGATTAGAATCTATGGAAATTATATTTTTCCATTAAACAGTTGTCTAGATACCTATGAATTTGTCTCCCCCAAGAGAATAAAAAAGAATAAAATAAAGGATGATTGTGAATTACAAGGCACATTCCTTAATCCACACATAACTTGATTGAAGGTCAGTCTCATGGGGACAGTTCAAGATAAAAACAGAGTCCCCTTCCCTCTGCTCTACCTGCCATGGTTCAACCACATTAGCCTTTTCTGTTCTTCAAACACACCATGTATACTCCTCACATAAGTCATTGGCCTCTGCACAGAATGTTCTTTCCTTAAACCTTCAAAAATGGGGTCTTCTCATCATTCAAGTTTCATATGTCCAAAGCTCAAATGTCATTTTCTCATAAAGTCTTCCAAGACAGTTTTATCTAAAATTAAACTTCCTCCAACCTCTAAGCATTTACTTTACCCTGCTTACTTTTAACTTGTTGCATTAGGCATTATCTGATACACATAAGCATTTTTATGTTCACAAACATCTCACATGGGATGCCAGCCTCATAAGGATAGGGACAGCCTTGAATTAATTCAGTGTTGCCTTAGTAGCACCTAGAATAAAAATTGCTTGAATGAATAGTTTTTCAAGCTTCCATTGGTCTTATAATTTGGAATCCTAGGTAGTGTAGTCTACTTCCAAAACATAATTTCTACAAGTATACCTCTCTTCTGGTCCTAGCCCAGAGATCGGGAAACTATGGTTCTTTTGGGCCAACTCTGGCCTGCTTCTTGTTTTAGTAAATGAAGTTGGAATGCAGCCTTGCCTATAAGTTTACATATTGACTATGGCTGCTTTGTATTAGTACAATAGCAGAATTGAACTGTGATAGAGAATTTAGTTGTTGTGACAAAAATTATATGGCTCACAAGCCTAAAATATTTACTATCTGGACCTTTATAGAAACTACCAAGTCTCCAAGTCTTAATGGAAATACTCAATGATGAAGTTTACTGAATGTTGATGACTTTAATTTATGAGATAAATATTTAAGTAAGGGCTTCATTGTTTTCAGCCAAAGCAACATTCTCTCCAAAAGAGAGTCTGTTTGAAAGATAACCTGTCTCCAAACATATAACTTGTCATCAATAGAATTACTCACTGGTATCACTTGGATCAATTATAATTAAACTATAAATTAAATGTGATTTAGAAGGGAAAACTAAGCCAACATGTAATCACATAAAAAGGTGATAAAATCCTCATCAATACACACTTGCCTGCAGGTAAGTGTGACATAAGCCATCAATCTGAATGAGGGTCCAAGTGAACTAGTTCTTTGTACAAAACAAGCTGAATGTAAGCACTCCAGAGGAGAATAATATGTGCCTTTGATGGTGGTGACAATAAAATCAGACACAAGTAAGTTGGTTGTTACCAAGAACAAAGTATACTTATACTACAAGGAAATGCTCTTCCATAAATACAAATACTATGTGAAATCTAGCTAAGATCCCTGAAGAGATGTTGTCAATTTCCCCTGACATTATTTTGAGTAAGAGCTGGCCATGAGGCTGAGACAGCCAAATAGCTCAGCATGTCAGCTCCCACTGCAGTGCCTCAAATCACAAGGAAGGCAGGGACAAGACAAACCAGTAACGGCTGCTCAATGGAAGCCTATATAAATTATTATTTCCAGCAAGACATTGAAAAATGGATTGGCTTGGCAGCCCTTAGGAATGACTGTCATTATAGCCACTGCAAGTGTTTCATTTTCACTTATTAGCTTGAAAACAATTTGCTCTAGTTCTGTACCAAAGATCCTATGGAGTTTGTTGGAAGAGACAGAGCTTTTCCTTTAAAATATTCTGATGGGACCCAACTGTTTTCCCATCATCCATTCCCTTTGAAAGATATTCATTAGATTCATCTTTAGATGAGTAAGGGTGAATAGAGAATAACAAATCAGAAACCAAGATGCTGGACAGTGTTGTTCTAAAGATGTTGAATGGTCAATTATTCCTGGAATGTTCTTTTATTTCCCCTCTTAGTTAGTCTGCAGGGGTCCTCAAACTTTTTAAACAGGGGGCCAGTTCACTGTCCCTCAGACCGTTGGAGGGCCGGACTATAGTTTAAAAAAAAACTATAAACAAATTCCTATGCACACTGCACATATCTTATTTTGAAGTAAAAAAACAAAACGGCAAAAACACCCGCATGTGGCCCGCGGGACTTAGTTTGAGGATGCCTGGTCTAAGGGATTTCTTCAGCAATGTTACATCAGTGCAATAATATCCAAATTCTGTTTTCTAGTTGCTGATGAGCCACTAGATAAATTGATGGTAATTTAGACTCTTGAAGACTGAGTTTCAGTAAATCAGACTGGGACTTTGACCTTCCATTTACAGCGGGGCACCCAGAGAAGATAATCCCTGGGAAAGGGAAGTGAAGATATTCATGGCATAGGTACATGTGACTATTGATCGCATCCACTCAGGGCTAACTGATTTCACTAGCAAAATTATACCACACATTGACTTCAGTTCCATAAATATCGACTTTCAAAAGTAAAGCATGTTTCCACTGGCCAAGAAAAATGTGATGGCTTATTGTATACCATTGTGCAAACCTTTACAGAAAGGATAGTTCAGAGGATTCATAATTTATTTTTGGCACCAAAGAATTACTTCCATAAGCAGTAACACATTTATAAAATGCATCATTAAATGTCTACCAAAATTAATAACTGGCAGCCAAATTTCATGTAATAGCCGTAGTAAGTTTTAGTAAGTATATGGTGGACAAAGATGCCACAAAACAAAACAAAACAACCTTCTTTCTAGTAGTTAAAATGTCCTCATCTGTAAAATTCAAATATTTCCTACTTCCAGGGCCAACTTCATAGGCATACAATCACCACAGTCACACAGAGCCCTGCGTGTTTGGGATTCAATGCTTTGCAGTCTTTGTCTTAAAATTCACAAGAATATTATCTTTGAATCTGTGTTTTATAAGTGAAGTTCAATGGGAGCCTTGGCTCATGAGTGATCTTGCCTCCACTCCTTTTCCCTCCATCAGTTCAACAGCTGCTGCTATGCAGTCATGGGTGTCAGGGCAGGTCTGCACTCACCCCATGAGTATCTTCACGCTTGAAGGAGCACATCAGATAGTGAAAAGAACAACAACAAAAAGAACAGCATGATGGTTCGATGTGAAAGAGAAAGACAGTAAAATAGAGGAAAAAAAGCTTTTTTCCTGCTTTCTGAACAAAGGGCTTGCATTTTCACCGTTTACTCAGGCCCACAAATCATGTAAATAGTCCTGCCTATTGCATATCATTGTTGTGGGGATTAAAATATATATATTATTTTTATTTTTGGAAAATATTACTGGGCACAAAAATAAATGCTCATTAACTGTTGGCCCATTTGAGTTTTGTTTTTTGTTGTTGTATCTTCGGCCTATATTTCATCATGGGCAAACCCATAAATATCTGTCACTTGTACCACTCAACTTGTACGGGGAACAGTTTCACCCCCTTGGAATTGAACTGAACCCTGGGCCCCAGTGATTTGGTAGATAAAGATCCTCACTCTTAATAATGTGGCCTTACTTGGAATGAGTCAAATAATTCTACATTAATTTCACATACAATTCTAAACCAGCTGCCACAAAACTCCTCTGTTAAAACCCTAGAAGTTATCTTGGGTACACTCAGCTTCTTCAAACACTGACTCCTGTCATTTCTACATTTTACAGAAGAAACAATTCCCTTTGACAAATTGGAAAGGTTAGATGAGTACCCAGGAAGCCGGGGGAAACTGATGTTTCTACTGTTACAAATTCAAAGGATCAACGAGCAATTCAAGCTGTGAGACACATGGGCCCTAAGAGTGTCTATGGGTTTTGGTGCCTGTTTAAAAATTCAGGAATGGAAATCACATAGTTGTGAGCTAGGCATCTATTCAGATATTTTTCTTCTTCATCCAATGCTGTCATTGCTATTACTACTAATAATGAAGGCTCAGAGAAATCACCAGAGGACCGCAAGCTGATGAGTAGCAGAGCAGGTCTAACTAAACCTAAGACTTCTGTCCCTTCCACCTGCAGTGCTGCTACTTGTGTTGCTGATTTTGTTTTTGTGTTTCTGCTCTGAGTCATCTTCCTCATACTCTTTAGGACCATGTGAAGTCTCAGAGGCCTATAAAAATAATACAGGAATGGGCATAAATGTCTATCTAGGCATAGAGGGTGAGACAGAAAACTTGCATAAAACTCACATGTATAGAACATCACCGCACAAAAGTAATCTGCACCTTAAATGTCTCTCTAAACCACTACATTCAGGTTAAAGAAGGATCAGACTACATTACAATCCCATTTCCTCATCTTAAATGTTCTAACGCAGTATTATTTAGTAAGGGCTTCTAAAAACATATTTCTCTTTAAGAGTCAGACAAATGTCCTTATTGTGGAAATCTATGTATTTTCATCTGATCTTTTGATATCTCCCCTTTGTAAATATGGAATAATTTTCCTCTCACTAAGAAATTTGTATTCAGCCCCAGCCGGCTTGGCCCAGTGGATAAAGTGTCTTCCTGTGGACTGAAGGGTCACACGTTCGATTCTGGCCAAGGGCACATGCCTGGGTTGTGGGCTCGATCCCCAGTAGGGGGCATTCAGGAGGCAGTCGATCAATGATTCTCTCTCATCATTGATGTTTCTATCTCTCTCTCCTCCCTTTCTCTCTGAAATCAATAAAGAAATATAAAAAAATAAATAAATAAATTTGTATTCATTCATGCAGATTTCTCCTGTGGCTCAAAGTTTCCAGTTATTAAATTTAATAATTACTGCCCAGCTGGTGTGGCTCAGGGGTTGAGCATCAACCCATGAACCAAGAGGTCACAGGTTTGATTCCAGGTCACTGTACCTGCCCAGGTTGCAGGCTCAATCCCCAGTAGGGGGCATGCAGGAGGCAACCAATCTCATCGATGTATTTATCTCTCTATCCCTCTCCCTTCCTCTCTCTCTAAAAATCAATAAAAATCATAAAAATATTTATTTTATAAAAATAAAATATTTTTTAAAAATAAAACATATAATTATTAATTAACTCAATCAATGTGCATTAATGTGGGAAGATACAATGATGACTGGACATATAAGGGGTCAGTCCAGAGACTGGTTCAGGTGATACATATGTGAGCAAATAGAACCACAGAAATGGGATGAGCGTTCTGAAAGATGCACATTCAACTATGAGAACTTAGAGGTGGACAAACCTAGACCTGCCTGGGGTAGAAGGGAAGGCTTCACATGAGTGCTGATCCCTGAGCTGTCATGAAAGATGAGTAGCAGTTGGCTAGGCAGATACAGGAAGGAAGGGTGCACAGTGCTTAACATGAAGCATGGACTCAGGAGCAGAGGTATGAGAGGGCCTGGGGAGTTGGGGTAACCACAACTGTTTGCTACAACTACAGCACTAGAGTATAATGGGAAGAGACAAAAGATTGATAATACCAACATCCCCAGGGAAAGGCCAGCAAGGCACTGGGCACATGGAGGATGACTCAGTGGTGATCAGCTATGACATTCTAATACCACCCTCTTTTTAGCATTGGTCTCTATGCCAGTATGGCAATTCCTAACTCATCCTCTCTCCATGCATCTCTCAATGTCAAGTACCTTTCAGTCACAGAACTAAACAGTGCCTTAGGGATTAGTGATGAACAAGAATAGGACACTAATATTCCTGCAGAGCTGAGCTGAGGAAGCCTCGCTCTGGAAAGGTTAAGGTTACCCAACCTAAAGAAATAGGATTGATTAGTGACCAGAAGTAGCCCTGTTGGTGGGGACCATTAGCACTTGTCTGGGAGTGGTGAACTGGGTTCACCTGAGCATCAACACTTCAGCATTTGAGCAGAAGAGGAAATACGTGCTGTGGTGTGGAGCAGGGGCTTTGGGACCAAACACATTGAACCTGAGGCTGGACAAAGTACTGTACTTGGCATCATTAAGTCTCATTTCTAAAATGAGGATAATAACACCTATTTATTGTATAAATTGTGGTGATGGTTAAACAAATCATGCAAACTGCTTACCCCAAGGGCCTGGCAAACAGAAAACTATCAGTCTTTGCTATTATTTTTTCTACTAGAAACCATATGAGAAGTTGATGTACTTAAGTAATAGCAAAGGCTTTCAAATTATAAATGTCCTGTGTATGAACTTACTTAGCAGCATCCATTTTTGCTTTGATGAAGCAGAAAAAGGGTCCAGGGAAAATGTGGGGGAGGGCAAAGAATAGGGTAGTGTCTTTACTTAGCGTTCAATGTTTATGCCTTTGAAATGTTAAATGATATTCTCACCCTCTGTTTTCTTGGGTATGTAGGGGTGTAGATAAGCTCAGTCATGAATAGGTACTTGGGCACTTTCCTAGTCATCAGGTTCATACAGTGTTTAGCATTTCTATTTCTGACAATCAGTAAGGTATTTTTTAATTAGTTCCTTTATCAAAAGGGACTTTGTTTGTAAATAACAGTAAGTGAACAGACAGTGTAATATTCCAACTACTGACAGGTATACAATGTGAGTTAATTTCTTTATTTTTATGTGTTGTTGCTTTAGAGAGAGAGAGAGAGAGAGAGAGAGAGAGAGAGAGAGAGAGAGAGAGAGAGAGAGAGAAACATCAATGTGAGAGATAAACATCGACCAGTTGCCTCCTGCTCGCACCCTGACGTGGACCGAACCTCAACGTGGGAATGTGCCCTAACCGAGAATTGAACTGGCAACTTCTCGGTGCATGGGATGGTTCCGAGACTGAGCCACACTGGCCAGAGCATACGAGTTTCAACTATTAATTTGTTCTCATGAAACAAAGATAATCCTCCTCTAACCATCCTCTAGTTCAATGGCTTCATCATATGTTCTTATCTGTGTTCCTTTGTGTTCTCTTTTTTTTATGTAAGATCTGAAGATACAGAATTTTTCTACAGTATAAAACACATTATGCGTAGGCCACTCCAGTACTAGTAGTTTATCTGTGCCCTTTCTCTCGCCTTTGCCTGTCTCACACACATTTGTCATCGCCATCTGCTGCTTCTGCTCCTTCCATGCCTGCTGTCTCTGCTGCTTAAGCCCTCCCTCTCCTGTGGGTGCCCTCAACTGGGTCAGGGGGGTGGCTCCTTCCCTGCAGGTTCTGGGGAGGGAAGGAAGGAAAGGGCTTCCTGACACGCTGTCACATAAAAACCACTCAGAGGAAAGAAACTGGCCATCCTCTCTCCACCTTTAGTGTTTCTCATTTTCTCACTTTTTATTACCTCTCCAACAGAGGAGCAGCCTCAGTTTATTTCTTGCGATTTTACACTGCCTACACTTCGAGAGAACACCAATGTCATTTCTCTGTCATCTCTCAGATTTCAGAAGTAACTTTCTTTCTGTTTATGTTGCTGCTGACCCCACACCCATGGATTTAGGTCATAATATCCTTTCTTATTTGGTACCTTTTAAGTTAATTCTGATGAAAAAAAAAAAGTCCCGTATCATCATTTGAAGATGGCTGGATTTAGGTGACAAGGAGTGCTTATTTGATTGAGAATCATAAAATGAAATTCATGAAGATTCATCATTATGCAATGCACTTGGCTTCCACAAGCCTTGGTTTCCCCCTTTTTAGTGTGTTGATGTTTTAAAATGTGCTTTCCTGGGCCTAATTGGGGAATCCTGAGCTCATAACCTTTCAAAGACTTTGCTTCAGGGGATGTGATCTCTCTTATATTTTGTGTCTTTTGGAACACATATGCCTTGTAACATTTTTACTGCAATATAATTTCAGCCATTCAGGAAGGTGGACATTCATTATTATAACTAAACACTTCTTGCTTCCATCTCCTGAAAGCCTCTCTTGCTTCCCATTCCCTAAGTAGGGCCCTTCCCGGAGCCACCAGGAATGCTGATGCTGACAAAGGGTTGACCTAAGGCCTGGGTGTGACAGAATAAATTTTTCTGTATACAGATTTTATATAATCAGATTTATTCTGAAACAATGTCATTTTTAGAAGGGAAATGTATCCATCCCTTTAAGGTTCATTTCCCTGACTTCTAATAAATTGATTTAGAAAGCTTTAGGATTTTAGTCACTTAATAGAACAATCAGAAAATTACCCCATTTCTTTTAGAAGCAACATCCTCTGGTCTCTACATTTTCTTCTCAAAATTGATTCTAAAATTGAGAAAAACTATATTTTTTGAGATGCTCTGAATCAGTAGGGAAACTTGCACTTTGTAATTGTTCTAGAAATCTAAAATTTCAAAATTTCACATTAAAATATTCTCCTCTATGACACATGGATGAAACCTGCTGAGATTATATATATATATATATATATATATATATATATATATATATATATGGCATAATGAAAATAAAGTATATCCACTGATGCATTTATCTTGTCAGCGAACAGAAATGGAGCATTTGGGTTGATAATGTTACTTGCCGAATGGTCACTGCACATTCTACACCTCACTCATAAAGTGGTCCTTCCTAATTCTCAAAATATAAACTCTGCCTAATAACTAATACTAATTGAATGCTTCGCCTTGCAAATCTTACTGTGATAATTAGACAAATAAAATGCATTGAAGTAAAAAAGAAACACCATTTATACACAAATTTACAGCTGTTGCAGAGAGAACCAGAACACAGCCAGTGGCTCCCAGCAGGGGGTCAGGTGATGAGGGCAAGTCAAACAAGAAAAAGAGAAATCAGGGAAAAGACCTGGATAAGCAGATCAGTGTCCAGAGCCTCAATATGAGGACTAAACATACATTGTGAATAAAAGAAACATTATGTTGAATTGAATGTTGGAATGAACCACCCCTGAACAAAATCTATTCGGGACTCGTCTGGATTTTAGAAATGATGCATGCATCTGAGATCCAACTTCTATAAAAGAAACAGAAAATGGGGAAAATGGGGCAGGGGGTACCCAATGAGGATTCATTCTGCATTTCCTTTGGAAATCCATTGTATAAATCCCTAAAACTGCCCAGCCAGTGTGGCTCAATGGTTGAGGATAGATCTATAAACCAGGAGATCCTGTTTTGATCTTGGATCAGTCGCCAGTAGGGAGCATGTAGGAGGCAGTCAATCAATGATTTTTTCTCATCATTGATGTTTCTATTTCTCTCTCCCTCTCCCTTCCTCTATAAAATCAATAAAAAATATTTTTAAAAATCCCTTAAACTGATGTCAACACCTAGAAACCAGTTAACCTTCAATAAATGTTTTTGGAATGAGTGAATGAAGAATGAGGAAGACTGACAAAATGTATATTTACTGATACACATTCATCTTCCTTCATAAAATTTTCAGATTCTAACAAAAAATGGGCCAAAACAGACTTCATGAAAAATTTTTGTTTGTATAAGATCCCTCATTTTACAGAGAAAGTAATATATATATATTAGAGGCCTGGTGCATGAAATTCGTGCATGGTGTGGGGGGGTGTTCCCTCAGCCCAGCCTGGACCCTCTCCAATCTGGAACCCCTCAGGGGATGTCCCACTGCAGGTTTCAGCCCGATTGAGCTGAAACCAGCAGTGGGATATCCCTCTCACAATCCGGGACCACTGGCTCCTAAAAGCTCACCTGCCTGCCTGCCTGATCACCCCTAACTGCCTCTGCCTTCCAGCCTGATTGCCCCCAACTGCCCCCCTGCTGGCCTAACCACCCCTCACTTACCCCCTCTGCTGGCTTGTTCGTTCCTAACTGCCCCCTGTTGCCAGCCTGGTCTCCCCTCACTGCCCCCTTCTGCCAGCCTGGTCTCCCCTCACTGCCCCCCTCTTCCAGCTGGGTTGCCCCTCATTGCCTACCCCCTGCCAGCCTGGTTGCTCCATGCAGCCTGCTGGTCAGATATTTCGTTGTCCCTCACTAACCACCCTGCTGACCTGGTCACTCCATGCAGCCTGCTGGTCAGTCATTTGGTCATCCCTCACTAACACCCCTGCCAGCCTGGTCACCCCATATAGCCTGCTGGTCAGTTGTTTGGTTGTCCCTGGCAAACCCCCATGCCGGCCTGGTTGTCCTATGCAGCCTGCTGGTCAGTCATTTGGACATCCCTCACTAACCCCCCTGCCAGCCTGGTTGTCCCATACAACCTGCTGGTCAGTTGTTTGGTCGTTCCTCGCTAATCCCCTTGCTGGCCTAGTTGTCCCACACAGCCTGCTGTCCGGCTGTTACTATGAGGGTGCCATGACCAATTTGCATATTACCCTTTTATTAGTATAGATATACTAGAAGCCCAGTGCACGAAATTTGTGCATGGGTAGGGTCTCTAGCAGCTGCCGGCTGCCAGCTGGGGCTTTACTTCATTCTGCGCCACCCCCTGGTGGTCAGCACACTTCATAGAAAGTGATCAAATTCTAGTAGGTCAAACTCCCGAGGGGACACTTTGCATATTAGGCATATATATATATATATATATATATATATATATATATACACACACACATATACACACACACACACACACACATATATATATATATTTATATATATATATATATTTATATATTCTATCTAATAAAGAGGGAATATGCTAATTGACCCTCATGCCATCGCAAAGATGGCAGTGCCCACAGCCAATAAGGAAGAAATATGCTGATTGACTGCCCTGCTCTCAAAAATGGCGGCACCCACAGCCAATAAGGAGGGAATATGCTACTTGACTGCCATACCCTCAAAGATGGCAGCGCCCACAGCCACAAGATGGTGGCGCCCAGTCCCCTCAGCCCCGCCAGGGCAGCAGGCATGTGGCAAGGCCAGGCCTGCCCCCAGGCAGGCCTGGCTGCTCCGTAAGCCTGCCTCCAGAGTCCCCCAGTCCCCTCAGCCCCCCAGCCGCCCAGGGCCAGCCTGAGGCACAGGCAAGCCTCAGATGGTGGCTGCCCAGCTGCCCAGGGCTGGCCCAAGGTGCAGGCAAGCCTCAGATGGTGGCTTCCCAACCGCCCAGGGCTGCCTGAGGCTCAGGTAACCAGAGCCAGCCAAGGCTTGCACTTCTGGCAGTGGCAGCAGCAGAGGTGTGATGGGGCATCACCTTCCCCTGATTGCTGGGTCACCTCCTGCCCCTGAGGGCTCCCGAACTGTGAAAGGGGGCACGCTGGGCTGAGGGACCCCCCTTCAGTGCATGAATTTTCATGCACTGGGCCTCTAGTATTAGGGATAAGAGAATAAATCTACTCTTCTCTTCAGTTAATGTTCCTCCTTTTAGAATGACAACAAGACAAAATAGTTGTAATTTACATTTTGGGGGCTTGTACCTCTTGGGTTGATTACTAAGAGTACCTGCATAAATAATAAATTAAGGTAGAGGAATGGGTACATTTCATTATTGCATTGATTTAATTATTTATTTATTGAGCACATACTATATCCAACGCAGCTTCAGGTCATGAAAATCATGCAGTGGCAGACATAAAAATTTTAGACTGTGCTGACAAAAGACACCACTATGTGTGTGTATATATTCACAGGATATATAAGTAGGAATAGAAAGTACAGTGCCTTGACTGTGATTGGCAAACAGCTCTAGGTATCTATATATTGCTTCTTTACCTGGTACTTCACAATAGATCATGCATCTGTTGGCAAGGTGTTTGCCTATTTTTACTATGTTCAGATAAACACATTTTACTCCTTTATTTAGCAGTCTTTCTTGGCATTCAATAACTCTGTTAACTGTGCTTATATCTACAGTATATGCTTTGTGAGGTCTTGTATTTTTCATCTCTGTTAATTTTCTCCTTCCTCTCTGCTATTCCTCCCATGAGAAGAAACACACTGTCTTTTGGAAGCAGCTTATTTATAATTTAATACTTCAATCTTATTTCTCATCTGCAATTTAATTGGGTGCTTAATCCAAACCCCTCTATCCTTTCTAAAATCCAGATGAATTATAAATGTTAAAGTACCTTCCTGGGTGAACTTTTCCATGCCAGCATCTCACTGTACACAAGAGAAGCAAACTAAAAGGTGATACATTTGCATCCTCAAGCCCAAGACCATTTTGAAATCACAGAAAGAGTGGCCTTACCTAAAGTGACTGAAGGAAAATTTTCTCCTGTTAGCCTCTCTTTTAACCTGTTCTCAAAGGACATTCTCTGAAATTGAGATGAATGGTACTGTTGTTCTAACTTCTAAATGGTCATTAATTTTCTACTTCTCTGGGCATCACATATGGATCTGACAAAGACTAAGCCACAAGCCTTTGTATGGCATATCTATAATTTCAATTACCCAAAGGTCCACGTATAAATTTCTTAACATATTTACTCATCATGCTGTGTTTCAACAAACTCATTGAAACCAAAATATAAGATCTCATAAGAAAAGAATTACTCTTTTATCCTCCTTTTTCACCATGGTATGCATAAATACAGGAATTTGTCAAGGAAGCTGAATAGACAGACTCTTGCCACAAAAATTCTTATTTTTCTCACTATTTTATTTTAGTTTCTGTTTAGGGTATGCAAAGTTGATATCAGAAGATATTAAAGTCACCAATAAATTAGATCTGTGCATTTAAAAATAATATTTTCATTTTAGAACAAATGATAGTAAGCTTTTATTAAAATGATAACAGGGTTTCTAACACAAACACAGAGAAACTCATGAAGTCAAAATATTTTTTAGAGTTCTGCAGTTCTTTTTTGTTTGTTTTTCTTTGTTTTAATCCTGACCCCAGGATATTTTTCCACTGATTTTTAGAGAGAGTGGAATGGAGGGGGGGAGACACAAAGAGAAACAGACCCCTGCAACTGAGGCACATGCCCTTGACCAGAATCGAACCCAGGATCCTTCAGTCAAAGAGCCAACACTCTATCCACTCAGCCAAACTGTCCAGGCCATGACTTCTTTGTTTTAACATCAGTATTTATTTATCATAATGCTCTGCGAGGGGAGAATTTCCAAACATTACCCAAAGATGGTCTTATCAACAGTCTTATTGATACTGTTATTGATGCAGAAGCCAATGCAACCCTGAGGACCTTGAAAAGAGTTTATCATTGCTCTGAGTAGGTGGCCAGAGAAACTGAGGATGCTTATTTCATAGGCATCTATTAAACTATCAGGTATGGTTCAGGATTATATAGCCATCCATTCTTGAACAGTTCTCAAAAGGTCCTCTTTTTTAGCTGCAATACAATGATAGTGTTGAACGTCACCATCATCATCACTACCATACATTTAGCATTTGTTATGGTCTAGGTTCTACTCTTACTCAAAGAGGTAAATACAATAATCATGCCCATTTAAAGCTGAGGAAACTGAAAGTTGAAGTAAATTGTCCAAGGATATATAGTACAGTTGTAGTATAGTACAAGGATATATAGTACAAGTAGCCTGGGTTCACCTTAGACAAAGGTGAACCCAGGCTACTTGGCTTGAGAAACAGGGATATAGGAGGAAGATTACACAAAGATACTATAATATATTGTCAATTTTCTATTACACTCATGTTTAATAAAAGTATTTACATATAAAATGCTGCTATAGCAGATTTCTATTAAAAGACTAGAGGCCCAGTGCACGAAATTTGTGCACGGGGTTGGGGGCTGGGGGTCCCCTCAGCCCAGCCTGCACCTTCTTCAATCTGGGACCCCTTGGGGGATATCTGACTGCCGGTTTAGGCCCAATCCCTGGGATGGGGCCTAAACTGGCAGTCGGACATCGCTCTCACAATGCTGGACTGCTGGCTCCTAATCACTCACCTGTCTACCTGCCTGGTCACCCCTAACTGCCTCCCCTGCCAGCCTGGTTGCTCCTCATGGCCCCCCCGCCAGCCTGGTCACCCCACACAGCCTGCTTGTTCAGTCGTTTGGTAGTCCCTCACTAACTCTCCTGCTGGCCTGGTCATAGGCAGCCATCTTATGAGGGTGTGAGGGTTAATTTGCATATTACGTCTTTATTATATAGGGTTTCTGGTATAAGAGGTCACTGAAGTTTTGAATGACAATAGTTCCTACTTATATTTAAAGAAGTGAAGGGGTTGAATAAAAACATCTATGGGTGACATTGGGCTCTCGTTTGAATTTGTGAAGCAACCTTTTGAAGTGCTATTTTGAGAAAATAAAAAAAGTTTGATAATACAACATGTTTGGCTAGGATGAGGAGAAGCAAACATTCATATGTTTGGGGTGGAAATTAAAATCTGCACAGCCTCTTTGGAGTGCAATTTGGTAATATTTATCAATATTTGTGATACACTTATCTGTTGACCTAGCAATTTCACATTTAAGAATTTATCTAATAGGTAATGCTGTACATGTGTGCAAAGACTAATGAAGAAAAACATATATTTTCTTAGTTTTAGTAGTAGTTAAAAGCTGAGAGAAATATAATTGTATATTAGTAGTGTGCTGATTTAATCAAATATGATATCTTCATAAAATGCAAGTAGCCACTAAAAAGAATGAAGTAGAGCTTTATATTCTTCATGAAAAAGCCCTTAAGACATTTTAAGTGAAAAAAAAAAAAGTAAGATTCAGAAAAATGTGTTAACATTGTGTCAAGAAGTAGAGGAAGAAAAAGGGGGGTGTATGGTAATAACTACATGTTGTATACTCATAGATTAACTCTGAAGAATGTTTAAAAAATTATAATTTTGGTTGCCTCCAAGAAAGAGAATTTAGGGACTAGGATTAGGAATAAAAGGGAGAATTTTTACAAGTTTGCCTTTGGTTCCATGTATAATTTTTAACTATTTAAAAATAAAATAAAACCATTTTGAATTAATATTTATTTAGAAGAAACTAATATAACAAATATAATATTATATACCAACTATACATGCATAGATACATACATAAGAGTTACTAGGAAGCATCTTATTATTCTAAAATCTGGTTATTATTGATACTATCAATAAACTTACATTTGAGGTGTTTTATACATTACAAGAAATATAAAGCTTTCCAAAGAGAAGAAAAATTATGTTTTACCTTTTTGAAATTAGGTTTTAATAGCTAAAGTGGAACATAATAATTTAGTGTCGAAATAGAAAGTTTCAGATGTGATGTTGGTAGTTTGTAGGTAACATTATATGTAAGATCCTGTTTAACAATTTTCCATCTCCAATAAAACTCTATTAAGAGAGGTTATATGGCTGATAGTTATTCAAATCTTGGAATGGATACCAAAGAAGGTTCTATAATTTCCTTCCCAGAAGAGTTTTAATATAGAAGAAGTCAACTCCCCTGGTTGATCTGAGGTGTTTCTGCGTTTAAAGACAATTCAACTCTGGGATTTCTAGGTAAAACAAAACTAAATAGGAATTCACGTATTCTGGTACCATAGAGATGGAAGATGGAGAAGAAGACAAAGAAGAAAACCAAAATTCCAGTGTAGTAAGTAAACTGCAGTTCATCAAGCTATTCCTAAATTCAGAGAGAATCTCTCTATGATGCCGACTTTGCCAAAACACTGGAAATTGAGTATAATAAGAAACTAAAGACAGAGACACTAAGGCAAAACTAGACACTAGGCAACCAGGTGCAAGAGAAGGATTATTTAGTACATACCGGTAGTTTTGAGCGGTATGATGTGAGAGATCATATCCTTTGATGTTAGTTTCATATAGCTCATATTATTATGTGTCTCTATAGTGATTCAAAGATAATTGAGTCTATAGGAAGTGGACAAGGTTACCAAAGCTGTTTTCAGACACAAATGACTACATGGTGGCACTTGAGAATGTTAAGTGTTAAGGTCAGTATTTTATTTTATTTTTGTATGACACTCTATTTCCTTTCTCCTCTATGTCTAAGAAGAAAAAAAATGAACCTTGTCACAGATAAATTAGGAAGGCTTCAAGTTCAAAGTAATTAAGGAGGTTCTACATATCCCTAAATAATCAGACATAAACAGAACCTCACAATTTTCATGTGATATATACACCCTGTTTTTTTGTTTTTTGAAAGATTGAGAAAATGGCCATACACAGAGTAGTTAATTATTGAGAGTATGGAAAGATTGTGAAAAAGGGGAAACTGATATTCATTAATATGTGTTCATTATATTCTTTCATGCTATACTTGTTTAATTAATATGAGTTCACTGTACTCATTCAAACCATACTACACACAGCTTGACAGTGATAGAATAAAGTAGCGGCTAGAAAATCACAGGGCAGTGTCACAGTCAGACAAGGGAAGGGAAAACAAACCATTTTACATACTTTCACTTAAGCAAACACCCATGAGACCAACAAGAAATTCATACCTGTTTTCAGAACTGCATGCCTCCTAGGGTACTGCCCGCCTCAGAACCAAAGGAACAGGTGACATCCTCCGGAAAGTCTCCAGAAAGCAGCCCTGTTTTCTTTAGCAGTGTCCCAGGTCTCCCTGGAGTTCAATCACCATAGTGACTGCCAACTCTGTTGCTCTCTGGCCATTTAAAAGTTCTAAGCTGGAAATTTCCTATTACACATTTCTAAATATTCTTACCAGAGGAATCAAATCCAACAATGCCCCTGATCCAACCAAAGACCTCAATATGGACATTTCTAATATACTAGAGGCCCAGTGCACAAAATCATGCACAGGTATGGTCTCTAGCCCTAACCTGTGATCAGGGCCATCTTCCCCGGCTGCCAGTAGCAGGCCCTGCCCCCTGCCACCACCCACCCTGGTTCCCCATTCCCCATCCAGGTATGGGAGCCTGATGGCTGAGGGAGGGACTGAGAGGTCGGCCATTCCCGCCCACTTGATGGCCCCACCCTCACTGCCCGTTGCCCTCTGTGTGTGGGGTGACTGGCAGGGTGGAGGCCTTGGCCTGGTGCCACCTGCATCCCCTTGCCACCCACCCCGGGTCCCTGTTCACCATCGGTGATCAGAGCCTGCCGGCTGGGGAAAGGGGCCGAGAGGTGGTCAGTGCACCTCATAGTGACTGGTCAAGCAGTCGTTCTGGTCATCCTGCCATTATGGTCACTGGGCTTTCATTTAATAGGATGTTTGGTGTTAGCAGCCAGAGAAGAATGTATAGTGTGGTATGCCTGGAGGATTTGGTAAGCAGCAGTAGTGAGATTTGGAATGAATAATAAGTATATCATAGATATTGTGGAGAAAGACAAAGTATGGGGGAAAAAGAAGGTACAGAAGGGAGAAAAGCAGAGAAGCTGATTAGAAAAATGTTTCTGCTGCTTGGAAAGCCTTAGTGAGCACATAGCTGGGCCATAGTCACAGACAGGGCCAGCCCACAAAGTCAACAGAAGACGCTGCCCTCTGTTATGGCCATTTGCTTATTCTTAATGCTATAACATCATCCTTCTTTGCCATGCTCTTCTCTCCATTAAAAAAGACTGGCACACAAAATCTTGAAAACAATCATTTCTATGAACAAACAGCATTTTGTGGCAGATAAACGGGGAAAAACAGATGATGTCATTCAGTTGTTTACTTGACTTTCTGGAGGACAGGCATTCAAAAAAAAAGTTTATGAACCCATATTCAAACTTGGTTAAAGCTTAATTCAGTATGTCCCTTCCAGGGAAAAAGCAGTTCCACTGTGAAACGTGAGCAATAACACCCTGTGACTTCTATTAAAAGGACAGCTGGAGACAAAGCCGAGGGTAAGAGGAAATCCTCTCACACTCAAATTTAGGCTGTGAAGCCATCTTATTTCTTGAACACTCACAATGAAACATGGCATAAGAGGAAGGGTCTGCATACCTCTTATAAACAACTTGAGATTCTGTAACAGGTTGAACCATGAATTCTAATGAGTCCATGAGAAGAGAATTAAGAGTTCTAATCACTTATACCTGTTTTCTTTCATAATTTAGTTACATAGTTCTCTCAAACTTTTCAACTCAAGTGCCAATAATAGCAGGGATACACACACAAAAAAAGAATATCTGAATTTTTACATTTCCTCTTAAAATACAAATTAAATGAGATTCATATTTATTTGCATTCTTCTGTATACTATGTCACTTTGGTTTCAATTCAAGTTTTCGGTCCAAATCAACAATTAACATTGACTTCAAGAACATGTATCCTTTACTTTGTGACTCTACAGTATGACCCTGGTTATATGTACATACCTCAACATTAAAGGTCTTAGATTAGTTTAAAGGACTCATGTCTCGTTTTGTTTCATTTCTATTAAACCACTCAAACAGTGGACACTATAGATTCATTCCCTGATGCTCTCAGCAACAGTAACTGCCTGAGAATGTTAAAGGTTTATAATGAGAATTCAAAATTGATTTCCAAAGTCCAATCTCGGCTCTTTAACTAAATATTGCATTAACACCAGTTATACTCTTTCTACACTGTCATCAAAGTTGGGAACACATCTTTGCTGACATAGTTCCTCCCAGGGCTGCTTTTGGTGGCTCTGAATAGAAAATTCAGATCCCGAAAATCTGCTGGTATCTGTGTTCTAGAGAAGAGTCACTATCTCCCCAGGAGAAAGAACTCTGGAATTCGTCTAATGATGATTTCCATGGCTGATCAGATGGAATCTATGGAATGAATTGCAAGATAAAGTGTGGCTAGAGCACAAAACCAAGACCTGCTATCCTGATCAAATAACTCCCTCAGTTGTCTGTTCTGCATATAGTCTTTGAAGCCAGATGTCAGATTCAACATTGGATGAGTTTATTTTACCTTCATGTTCCCCTCCCAGCTTATTTCCTTTTGGAAACTAATGCAAAAGGAAAAGAGAGAGCTTGCTGTAGATATACTATCATTTTTAAGAAGCCAGATGCAAATGACTACATATTATAATATTCCATTTATATCAAGTGTTTAGAAAAGGCAAATTTATAAATACAAAAGCAGTTCTATAATTGCCAAAGGCTAAGGGTAGAAGTAGGGATTAGCTGCAAATTTATGTAAGGGAGATTTGGGGGGAACTATAAAAATGTTTTAAAAATGCTATTGTGGTAATGTTGGACAACTCTATAAAGGTAATAAAAGTCATTGAATTGTAGGCTTGTAATTGATGAATTTTGTGGTATGAAAATCATACCTCAATAAAGCTGCTTTAAGAAAGAGAAAATTCTCCAATTAGGCTTTTAATGATCTAAATACCAAGAGGAATGTCTGGCTAATTAGAAACATTTTAAAAACATCAAAAAAAGGACTTTGCTTAATTTAACTAAAAGTGACAGCAAAACAAGCATAAAGCATGTTGCTTTAGGAAGTGGTTGCTTACCTAGATTCTTTTTTTACATTTCTTTATTTTTGTTAATTTGTATGGAACATTTGCAAAAGAAAAAAGTGAATATGGATTTATTACTTTGCCATCCTGAAAATACATCTCCCCAAGAAAAGTTAAACTAGCTAGCACTTGTAAAATATTTCATTTGATGGAATAAACAAGTAAATGAAATATAGAAGTTATTTCCTTTCCTGAGTTTTTTCCTACAGAAAGACCCAAGCACAGCAAGAAGCAAACAATGTAGAGATGATACTGAGACTTATGTGTGGTAGATGCTCAACCAATCCAATTTTCTCCTCCTGGGTCCACAACAAGACTACATTTCCCAGCTTCCTTTGCACTTAGGAAGAAGTCATGTTTGACAAATAGAATATGTACAGAACTGATATAAGTCACTTCTAGGCAAGGCAACATGACATAGTGCATAACCATTGAAGATAATTCTTCCCTATGGATGTAACTGGAAGTAAAGATCTCCAAAGTGGTAGGCCCAGCTCATAAAAGAATTACTTCTTTGAAGAAAGCTGACCAGAAGACCTCCCTAATTTGCATTAGACTTTGCCTGGATAACAAATAAACTTTCTTTTGTTGAACCATTGAATTTTGGGATGTTTGTTACAGCTACAGCTCATTACCCTAATTTACCCTAGTTCGTAAGTTATTTAACTACTGTAACTAATATAATATGTTATAGGACTCAAAGCATATTCATTTCTTCCTTTTATCAGTTAGGCCTATCCTTTCCCTTGTACTCATCTTTCTTTTTCTCTTCCTATTCCCCTACATCATTGACTCCAGTTACTGTTCATTTCTAAGCAGAGGGAGAAATGCATGAACTGTATTCAGCCTTCACCATATCGTGACCCTTGTTCAAGAACTGAACTGTTTGAATGGGATAAAGTAAAAATAATAGGCTGCAATTCTTCATTCTGAAGAGCCAGAATGTGTCTCAAGTCTTCAGTTAAAATGTTGCATTATCACCCAAACTATGTTTTGCCCATCCTTCTATAGAGCAGTCACAAAACCTAAACTAAAACAAACAAACAAACAAAAACCCTACAGTGATATATGCCAGAAAATAAATGTCAGAGTTGGCAGTCACCTTCTGGGTCATGAACTTTGCTTTTATTTTCTGAAGCTTTTTGTAGTGGACAAGTGCATTCTGGTTGCTCTAAGACTTTTTGTACCTCCCCCCACTTCCCAGGGTTTTTTCTCCCTGAACAACAAATTACCATTTCAATTCATTTTCAAGTTGTTTCATTATCAGGTGCCCTTTCCTCCTTTTCTGCATATAGAGCAAATGCAAGGAAAGAAGATAGGACCTGATCCAATTCAGAAACCACACCCCCGGCCCTTGCCATCACCCCAGTTCCCCCCATTCCATAGTAAAAAAAAAAAAAGAATTCAAATAAAAAACAGCTCATAAAACAGTAAACAAAATAAAGTCAGTTTTTCTTTGCGTTTTTAAAGAACAAAATGAAACTTGAGGGAAAACTTACTGGAGTTACAGTTTATCCTGATACAGTCTAGATGGGGAAAAATAAATGAAAGATGAAATTGCATCCTTCAAGGTAACAGCTGCAGACATCCAAAAACAATCAGTCCACCCTTCCGGGGACAGACACACGCAAGAAATGTGGCCATTTTATATAAATACAGTATGCACAAGTTTAAGGGTGGGTGTATATGTACAGTATATTATTTAGTAAAGTTGGATACATATATATATACACACACACACATATATATACACATATGTATAGAGATATATACTGGTATACATATATATCCACAATAGACATTGAGTATGTGTTTCCCCCCAATCATATTCATTTAAGATAAAGTATTTTAAACCTGGACTTTGAAATATTAATTTTGTTAAACTTGGAAAATTACTCATAAATTTCCCCACCAAATGCAGGTTATATGCTATGTCCATCTACAATTGATTTTTTAAAAATTTATCTAAAAAGTAGCATCAACATAATTTTTGTATTAGTATTCCAAAGATATATTGCCAATCTGACACTTTGTATCATTTTAAAAAATCAGTCCATGAAGTTTCTCAGTGCAGTATTTAACCCTTTCTCTTTTTCTAAAAGCAAACTCCCTCCACCCTCTCCTTAGGTCAGGCCCCGAATGCTACAAAAATTTGCAAAGGCAGACTTGCCATTATCCTTAGAGTTAAGGAAAGGGTTAACACCACCTGGTCATTTCCTGTCATAAAATGGCCACTTGCAAACAGCTAACCGCACAAACACCCATCCCAGATTTTAGAGAGGTGGGTTGGGTGTAGGGGAAAAGGAGCTAAAGGATGTTATCGCAATTGACTACTCTGGTTTCAAAGGTTCCCAGACCAACCCACTCATGAAGCCTATCTCTGTCTTCCTGCCCGAATGCTCAGACTGAATCAAGTGCCTACAGCATTCAAGGAGAAGGCGAGACAGGTACATGGGTAGGAGGCCTTGGATACCTTTGACATCCTACCTATTTCACTCTGTGATGCTGCATCTTAAGGAGAGAAAAGTCTTTGCTTTTATTTTTATTTTTTAATGGGAAATTGAGTGGGAAAAGGAGTGGCTAATTTTGCATTGCTGGTAACCAGACAAGGTCTTCCATGCCAGAGTTCAGAGTATCTATCCTTTTACTAATATATGTTTAGAGTCATGGACTCACAGCATCAGAGGTCCTGAGTGGAGTCAATGGATATTAGCAGGGGACCGGGCAGGAAGGTTTCAGGAATATCTCAAATTAATTGTTACCAAGCTGTCCAGCTGAAACTAAGTTTGGTTTATGATAGTGGAATTCCAATAATAATTTGTTTAAAATCAGATATTTAAAGGTAGAAGTAACATGACAAAGAAAAGGAAGCAAGTTAAAGGGAAAACTACAGTTAGACACTGTGTTCTTCTCCTGCCGAAGGTTGACCCAATAATTATAGAGGACTTGTTGAGGATGATGCCACCATGTGAATTTCTCAAACCATTTTAAGGGAGCAAGTTAAAAAGAAGCCAGTGGCAAAGGACAGGGAAGAATGAAACTGTGTGGAATCCAAACAGGAGCAATTTCTAACACCCAATCATTCTGAAGAGGGAAGCTGGAAGCTTATTTGTTGGTCAGAACATCTGTTGAGAAAAATCTGGGTTTGGTTTCGTGCGGTTAGGTTTGTCATGTGTCGTCAACCGCAACAGAAAAGTGGGAGCAAACAGCCCTGGAGCAACTGGTACGATCACCAGGCAGAGGAGGCCATGCCCCTGGTGAAGACTGGGAAGGGAGAGGGCAGGTAGGGAGGAAAGGGTGGGGCTTCAGCTACTGGTTGCTCTGACCATCACCCAAAGCCAGAAATGTCCCTTCTTGATGTATTAAGGGGAGAGGGGAAACAGGTGTATGGGCATGCTAAAGAGAGAGAGTGGGCCTAAAGCAACAAACCCAAAAATTGTAAACAAGGAGTGGTTTTCTCCTTTGGTTTCTGTGTAGCTGAGCATTTTATTCTTAGACTACCTGATCTAGAGAGGGAAGTTGGGTTGGGCTCATCCTTCTAGGTTCACCCAAATGGTTCCCTAAACTGAACAGTGTCTTTAAACCAATGTGAGGACCTGGAGCTTTCAAGATGGCAGACAATTGATTATTTTAAGTCAAGAAGTGAAGAATTATTTTGTTACTTTACCTAAAGAAAAAGTGGTTGAGCCGAAACCGGTTTGGCTCAGTGGATAGAGCGTCGGCCTGCGGACTGAAAGGTCCCAGGTTCGATTCCGGTCAAGGGTATGTACCTTGGTTGTGGGCACATCCCCGGTAGGGGGTGTGCAAGAGGCAGCTGATGGATGATTCTCTCTCATCGATGTTTCTAACTCTCTATCCCTCTCTCTTCCTCTCTGTAAAAAATCAATAAAATATATTTTTTAAAAAAAAGTGGTTGAGTAGAAAAAGCTATCACAGTTCCTTGTTCATAGACTCTGAGAGGGCGGTCTTAATAGCAAGGATGTATTTTTAATAAAAAATGAATCAGGAAAATTCTCTTGGGAAGGCAATTTTCTTTAGATCTTCCTTCAATAGCAAAGTTCTCTCTCTAACTTAGCCTTGGCATGGTGTTTGTGTGGTGTGTGTGTGTGTGTGTGTGTGTGTGTGTGTGTGTTGCTCATTTTGTTTAATTTAGTTTTTCATTTTATTTTAGTAAACGAGGAGAAATAATCATTTTCTATATTGAAAAGTTTTGGTCGAGCATGGAAGAGATGAATGTTCCTAGGAGTTGTATGTCTTCGATGATGCATATAGAAAACTGTAGTCAGCAAGTCCAGTTTCCAGATAGAGAACATCTGGAGAATTTGAATGCAATTAACCAAACTGCATCACATTCCCTAAGAGCCTCCACTACTGAAAAAGTATTCCCAGCACTCTGCTGAGGATTCCAAAGGGCCACAAAAGAGGCTGCACCAATATTGACTGGTTTTTTGTTTGTTTGTTTGGTTAGTTTTTTTCTGTTTGGCTCAATTTAAGCCAGCTACTAGGAAATAAAGAGAGCCCTGTATGCATTTTTAAAGGATGGCCATCATAAAAAGCCATTAGATGCCATTAAGACTGTCCTATCATTGATCCACAGTATTGATCTGTTGAAGTAACAGAAAACCCATGCTGGTCTAGCAGTGTAGAAACACAGGTTCTAGTCCCAGGTCTGCTACCAATGTTTGATGTGATCTTTGAAAAGTTATATCTTTGTTTCATATTTATAAAACTAAGCACAAAAATGCTTTCTTGATTTATCTCACAAAGTTATTGTGAAGTTAAAATAAGACAAGGTTTTCCCAGCCAGTATGGATTAATGGTTGAGCTTCAACCCATGAACCAGGAGGTCAAGGTTCAATTCCTGGTCAGGGCACACGCCTGGGTTTCAGGCTCGATCACCAGTAGGGGGCATGCAAGAGGCAGCTGATCAATGATTCTCTCTCATCATTGATGTTTCTATCTCGCCCTCTCCCTTCCTCTTTCTAAAATCAATAAAAACAATTTAAAAAGTTAAAACATTACAAGGTTTTTTAGAATATTGAAATATACTATAATAATAAAATAGTTTTAATATATATTTTAGTTTTTAGTTTTAAGGTATCAAAATATGATTGATCAATAGCTAACAACTTTTAAAAATGTGCTGAGTGTTGTAGGACACTTCTCATGGCTACTACTACCACACCTGCCTAGCTTCAGAAAATAAGGCCTTTAGAAAAGTCTCGTCACCTTGACATTAGGAAATATATTCCATTAGAGATATACTAAACTTTTATGTCATGAGCTTAGATGTGTGGACAATTTTAAATAAATTGCAATATCACTTGTCTCTGTGCTCAAACAGAGCCATAGTTTAAATGGAGTGAGGGAAGGAAGCAATCATTGGCAGTTCTTGGGGAATGATTGAGGGTGCAAACTCTGCTTGACGTTGTATTCTATAACCAAGCAAAGGGCAATATGAGTTCATGATAAAAAGAACATCTATGAAGGGGGATATTTTTCGGAGGGGTAGAAGGAGATCCTTCAAACCAAGCATGAATATGAAGAGTTGTATGTAGACAAATTCAAGAAATGTAAGGTCAGTTTTTTTTTTGTTAGGTTTGAAAGAAAGTTAAATAAATGCAAATCAGCTCTTCAGAGAATAAAGCAGTTGCCATTGCTTTAGGAGAAGCACAGTGCTCTCTAGGGAAGGGCTGACTCTCTTTTGAATACTAGGTCTCAACTTAGAAGGATCTGGACTTGACCCTGTGCCTAAAGGAGCCAAGAGGCAAGAGCAAAGTCTGTCCAAAAAACACATCTCCCAGATTTTAGTGAGAGTTTAAAATAGAAAAATAATGCTTCTAGGAATACACATGGGCTCTATGATTAAGTGTGTGTGTGTGTGTGTGTGTGTGTGTGTGTGTGTGTGTGTAAGAGAGAAAAAGAATCTGTCCTCATCCCCTTTCTCATCCCCTTTTATCTACTCCCACCTCCCACTTTTCGTTGTAATGCATGAGACCCGTCATAGTTGGGTCAAAACAACATTTAAAAAGAAAAAAAGTTGTCGGTTTAAAGGCCATGTGCATTTCCCCAGAACCCCACGGGGCTGAATCATTCTTGTATCTATGGCTCTCTCTTATTTGAAATAAGTGCAGAGTTAAAATGTTCTTCATTGTGTTTTTCCATGAACTATTTGAAGGTTATATTTGGTTTATTTTTATTTTTTTTAGTTTGTGTGGTTTTGTTAGTTGTTGTTTTTAATTTCTTTTGCTATTTTTCAGAGTAAACAATCTGTAATGGTTGTTGGTTTTAGGTAATACACTCTGCTGGTTTGCAGAAGGCGGGGAGGATGGGAAAGGAGGATGAGGGGGACAGGGGTATGCCAGCCCCTGCAGGCTGCTCAGTACGCTCTGTTCTCAAGGCTGTTTGCTATGCGGGCCGCAGGCTTTGGGCCTTTGAAGGGTTGAATACCATCTTTTGATTTACCATGGCTGATGGTGGGGAGGATTGGAAACTCAAGAACACAACAAAGATCCAGCAAAAGAGAAAAACAAAATAACCAAACACACATGGACACAAACAAAAGAAAAAACAAGAGACACACTGAAATCAAATGAGGTTGGACAAGGAAAAAGGCATAGTGTTGTAAAAGCTGCACATTGGAAGAAACAAAAAGACATAACTAAACAAGCCACTGCTCAAAACAGTCGTCTGTGTCCTAGAGGTTTTTTGATTGTGGCATAGGTATCTTCCGAGTGTGGCCAGTTGACCTGACTGGGATGAATTCAAAAACCCCTTTTCACCAGGCATCTAAGGTTTTATAAGGTCTTGCATCAGATATATTTGTCTACCATGTCTTCTCCATGCCTCTGACAAGCCATTCTGCTGAAGTCTTTTTAAAGGAGCTCTGGACGCAAACATATTCTACATACCTAAACAAATCCAGGCTCAGAAGGTCTGGGCTCAGCTCTAGGACTAATCCTGTCAACACGGCATGGACTTTCTACTGAGTAGAATCAGCAGTAATAAAGAGTTGATTATTTTTCTTCAAAAATCCAGAGGTCCCATTCTCCATAGAAGGTCAGTCAAAAAGATAGAAGCAGGAGAGAAAGTGAGGCCATAGCAGGGGAATCTCAAAAGTATCTGTTATTAGTAAGTACAGTAGAAGAACAGATCATCTCCAAATAAAACTATACATTTGATATTATCATAACTTTTCAATATTAAGAAAAAATGGGTATGTATTATCTGAGGAGATCAGAGTAGTTGGTGAGTAACAGTGTAAGGTAGCACTCTTTATAAAAATGACTGCTGAACGTTGGATTAGAATGTCTGGAAGGAAGACAGGGATACATATCAGAAGCCACATTCTTTTTCCACATGTCAGAGACTCCAAACATATGGAATTATTTCTCCAACAAGACAATGGAAAGAACTTGACTTGAGCTCTCCACTAGGAGAAAGTATAAGGTGATACTAGTGTCATCACGGCCACCAGAATTCTCCATCTGAATAGTCACTCTGGAGGTAGAAATGATGCCTTTATCATCCTATGCACATAGCTTAGTTCTCTCCAACCCACCCTCCCATTTTGCCTCTATTTCCTGCCCTATCCCTGCTCTCAGCTTTGACTGTTTTGAGTGGTGACCAAGGAGTTGGACTTAATGAGAATGTGATTGATCAAAAGATGGACCAAAGTAGCGTGTTTTACACAAAGCTAAACAGTTCCATAAAATCAAGAAAGGAAACTTAGAAAACAAATAATCTAGTAAAACAAAAAAGGAAGAAAGAAAAAAGAAAAGAAAAAGAAAAAGAAAAAAAAATCCACCACTATTTTCAGAAACCAGAAATTGACATCAAAACCTCATGCAGAAACAAGGAAAAGGTGTTTGTTGCTGTTGGATTTTATCCTTGGTCTATTAAACAAGAAGTGAGCAGCTAACTTCCAAAAAACAAACAAAGAATTCAATCAAATCAATGAAAATCAGAAAAGAAAGGGAAGACAAGCCCAAACAGAGTGGCAGAGGGTACTTCATACGATACCTAAGTTAACCATGAGCTTGACGCGTCCCCCATCCAGCTCCAAACGCAGGGTGTCGGCGGAGTCCCTGGAGGTAGTGGCCACCAGCAGACCATAAGCGCGCTGGGACATGAAGCGGAAGGACACATCCTCGGCCTCAGTGTGCATGACCATGGGCATGATGATCTTCATGTACATGCTGCCATCATAGCTCAAGATGGAAGCCTCTGCAAAAAAGAAGGAAGAGATTGTTAGGATGAAAATGTGAGTTTCCCCTTGCTTCCAGCATAAGCAGAGCAGGATGGAGTGGACAGCAAATCTGTAGACAGGTTGCTAGACCTCCATTGCCACTTTTAAGCTACGTGACCTTCAGTAGACCACTTCAACTCTGAGGTTCTATGACGTAATTTGGAAAAGGCTTGATGGCACTGGTCCCTAAGCTCACAGATTTGTCACGGATACTAAATGAAATAATGGATCTGAAGGCATTTTACAAAAGTGAAAGTGCCCCCACAAATAGTAGTACGTATAGTTCTGTATGCTGCAGATAAAATAAAGTACATTAAACAAAACTTAGACTCCTGTAAGTATTTAATGTGGAATAAGAGGAGAGCAGTTGTTTATAACCACCGCAGTTGTTTATAACAGATAATTTACTGGAGAACTTCTAGAAGAAGGAAAGAGCAGGAACACAGCCGCCCCCCTAACATCCTTAGTGGCTAGGCAGTGTAAGAATATGCTTCCATCTCAATAAATTCATGAAAAGAAAAAATTTGCTTGGTCCATTCAAAGAAAATTGATAAAGTTGAACTAATGACACCCTTGAAAACCAGTCACTTTACTGTTATTCAAATAGCATTTATTAATGAAGAAACAAACTCTTATTAGATGCCTTCTGCAATCCAAACACTTTGGCTACAAGCTCCCTTCACTGCCCCCTAATATGTTATATCAATTAATGCTACAATGTGGATCTATTATTCCTACTTTCAAACAGGATACCAAGGCTCTTAGAGGGGAAGGTTATTATCTCCAAGTCACACAGCCTGGCTTTAACCCAGTAGATCCAATACCAAGGCCAGTGTCTGTTCTGCAACAGCATGGTGCTCATTCATTTGTTTAATCATTAATTTAGCAAACATTCTTAGAGAACAAAGAAAGAGACTATTACTCACTTTCCTATGAAGCCAGTCTGTCACTAGGCTCAGTATCAGGCATTGAGTAAGTCTTTATTAAACATTTGCTGCTTCCAAATAGTTACTACTTACCTACAAGCACAAAAATGTAACAGACAAAGTCCCTGTTCTGAAGAGAGATGTGGCAGACACAAATAACTGTGCTAGAATGTAAAAATTGTTAAATGACATGGGAAAGATATATCAATGACAGTGGCCTTGAGGAGAGAGAGACTGTGGCATGCAGGTGAAGAGAGCAGATGGGTAGAGTCTGAGCTGGTCTTGGTAGATGGGTGGGTTTATATGAAAGAAGCAATGGCATTAGGTTTAATCCTACCTAATAAAAGAGTAATATGCAAATTAACCATCACTCTGCTACACCCACAAACTACGCCCACAGCCACGCCCACAGCTGCGCCCATCAGCCCAAGAGCTAGTATGCAAATAAATCCAACCAAGATGGCTACAGCCACAGAGAGCAGGAGGGAGGCTTGGGTTTCCCAGGCAACGGAGGAAGCCAAGCTTTCCGCCTGCCCTTGCTGGCCTAAGCCTCCACTCAAGGCTACAAAGTTTCAATTATAGAAGGTAAACAAATCCAAACAGAAATGGCAGCAGCCACAGAGCTGGAAAGAGCAGGAGACTAGGGTTGCCCCCAGCAATGGAAGAAGCAAAGCTTTCTGCACACCCTGGCTGGCCCAGGCTTCCGCTTAAGGCTACAAAGTTTCAATTATAGAAGATATACACAAACCCCAACAGAAATGGCTGTCAACCAAGGAGCGAGCAGGAGGCTTGGCTCTGCTCCAGGCTACAAAGTTTCAATTGTAGAAGGTAAATAAATTCCAGATACCAGGGCCTCCGCTTGGGTCGCTGGGGGGGCATGGCTGGCCTGCAAACCACCACAGGCCCCTCACTCAGGCCGCCCCATGCCCCAAGGGAACCCCCACCTTGATCCGGGACACCCTTCAGGGCAAACCGGCTGGCCACCACCCCTGCACCAGGCCTCTATCCTATCTAATAAAAGAGTAATATGCAGATTGACCATCACTCCAACACACAATATGGCTGCCCCATGTGGTCAAAAATCCTGCCCCATGTGGACACAAGATGGCCACCACAAGATGGCCATCAGGGAAGGGCAGTTGGGAGGCACCTGGCCTGCAAGGGAGGGCAGTTGAGAGGGACCAGGCCTGCAAGGGAAGGCAGTTGGAGGTGATCAACCCTGCAGGGGAGAGCATTTAGGGGTGACCAGGCCAGCAGAGGAGGGAAGTTGGGGGCAAACAGGCTGGCAGGGGAGCAGTTAGGCATCAATCAGGCTGGCAGGGGAGTGGTTAGGAGGTGATCAGGCTGGCAGGCAGAAATGGTTAGGGGCAATCAGGAAGGCAGGCAGAAGCGGTTAGGGGCAATCAGGAAGGCAGGCAGGCGAGCAGTTGGGAGCCAGCAGTCCTGGATTGTGAGAGGGATCCCAGATTGGAGAGGGTGCAGGCTGGGCTGAGGGACAACCCCCCCCCCCCCGGCCCCATGCACGAATTTAGTGCACTGGGCCTCTAGTAGGTAGATAAAATAGCACCTCTATACACATAACAGACAGGAGGATGCTCAGATAATAATTTATTCAAATTAACAGAAGATTCCAGCATATTTTCATAAGTAATTTTAAGGGTAGTTTGAGATTGAAATAATATCAACAGACTTTGGTAGATACTGGAAGTTAAATGAATGGATTTGATTTAGATTATGAGCTACTACAATGTGTTCATTTGTGTACCAGGCACTCTTCTAGGTGTTGAATACATAAAAGAAAACAAGAGACCAACATCTTCTGTCCTCATGCATAAGTGGAATCAAAACAGGAAGAGCCCAGGCAGAATACATAGAAGGTTCTCAAAATAGTATGTGTTATCACCATACCCCCACCTTATTTACATAACACACAAAAGTCCATGAAAGGCAAAATAAATGCACCTGATTATTCCTGGGAAGCAGTCATCACTCCGTTAATACCCACAATGTGCTAACAGCTGTACATTACAATTTGAAAACTCTTAGGAGATCACAGATAAAGGTGTGACAGTTGTAGACACCATCACAATAAAAGAATTTATGATAAAGCTCTGTTCTTACATGAGAAGCATAATCTAAATTCAGCACATGCTCTAGATTTGAAAAAAAATAAAAACTGTTTTATTTCCCGAAAGAGAAGAATCACAAGAAGATCAATAATGATAGCTAAAATTTATTGAGCACTAACTGTTTACCTTGTGCTGTCTAGGACTTACATGCATTAAGAAGACAATTACTCAAGAGCACTGTGAGGAAGACAATATTACTACTGTGTTTTATAGATGCCAGGTCATACAGCTAACCAATGGCAGAGGTGGGAATTGAACACAGGCAGTCTGATTCTCATGGCTGTATACTTAACCTTTCTACCAACTTGTCAGAGAGCTATGCTAGGAGCACATCATATTTCCTAAGGACCCAAAGCCCATCTTTAGTACTTTATGGTAGAGTGTGGAGTCCTTGTATGTATATATATGTCTGTGTTTGTGTGCATGCATACACACACATACATACATAGATACCGTTATTTAAAGTTTTACATTATTTATGAACACATAATTATATGCACACAGATAACACATACATTTCTAAATAATATATTGTTATACAAGGTGTACCAAAAATGTATATACACATTAACAGCTGATAGTTCAATTTTTAAAATGAAATGTTTTAATAAACACTGCCTTTATAATTAATCAAAGTGTGTGAGAACCCCTATATATAAATATGCACAGTGCTCTGTCTATTTGTATAATTATGAGTACTACTAATCATTACTAGGTGTCATCTACTGTACAGACCCATAGATTATGGACACTCCTTTTTAAGAGTTATTAGGATATTTATTGAGCCATGAAATGCTTATTTCAATGCCTTCAACTTAAATACATTCCAAAATTAATGGCCACTTTTATCCCTATGGATATGTGTAGAAATGTATATAAATGAATGCATCCTTCTATGAGAGTTAATATTCTCTATTTGGTGAGTCATTATCTTTTATTTTCCTATCATTCTTTAAGCAAAGTTTCCTTAATTATTTTAACATTTATAATATACTAGAGGCCTGGTGCATGAAATTTGTGCATGGGGGTGTGTGTCCCTCAGCCCAGCCTGCACCCTCTCCAATCTGGGACACCTCGAGGGATGTCCGACTGCCCGTTTAGGCCCGGTCCTACTAGGATCGAGCCTAAATGGGAAGTTGGACATCCCTCTCACAATCCAGGACTGCTGGCTCCCAACTGCTCACCTGCCTGCCTTCATGATTGCCCCTAACTGCTTCTGCCTGCCAGCCTGATCACCCCCTAACCACTCCCCTGCCAGCCTGATTGATGCCTAACTGCTCCACTGCCACCTGTTTGCACCTAACTGCCCTCCCCTGCAGGCCTGGACTCCCCAACTGCTCTCCCCTGCAGGCCTGGGTCCCCCACAACTGCCTTTCCCTGCAGGCCCAGTCGCCCCCAGCTTCCCTCCTCTGCCAGCCTGGTCACCCCTAACTGCCCTCTCCTGCAGGCTTGATTGCCCCCAACTGCCCTCCCTTGCAGGCCTGGTCCCTCCCAACTGCCCTCCCTTCCTGGCCATCGTGTGGCGGCCATCTTGTGTCCACATGGGGACAGCCATCTTTGACCACATGGGGGCAGCCATCTTGTGTGTTGGAGTGATGGTCAATTTGCATATTACTATTTTATTAGATAGGATAGAGGCCTGGTACAGGGGCGGGGGCCAGCTGGTTTGCCCTGAAGGGTGTCCCGGATCAGGGTGGTGGTTCCCTTGGGGCGTGGGGCAGCCTGGGTGAGGGGCCTGTGGTGGTTTGCAGGCCGGCCACACCCCCCGATGACCCAAGTGGAGGCCCTGGTATCTGGGAGTTAATTTTCTATAATTGAAACTTTGTAGTGGAGGACAAGGCAGGCCAGGGCTGTGGGAGCTTGGCTTCCTCTATCACTGATGCAACCCAAGCCTCCCGCCCTCTCCAGCTCCGTGGCTGCTGCCAATTTGGTTGGGATTTATTTATCTTCTATAATTGAAACTTTGTAGCCTTGAGTGGAGGCCTGGGCCCGCCAGGGTGTGCGGAAAGCTTGGCTTCCTCCATTTCCAGGGAAACCCAAGCCTCCTGCTCTCTCTGTGGCCACAGCCATCTTGGTTGGGTTAATTTGCATACCCGCTCCTGATTGGCTGGTGGGCGTGGCTTTTGGGTATAGTGGAGTTATTGTTAATTTGCATATTACTCTTTTATTAGATAGGATTTTGTGTAGCCTTTATCTGCTAAGTCTAACATCGAGGCTCACTTAAAGGCAGTTTCTATTGCTATTTTTTTTTCCTATAAACAAGTCACATTTTCCTGTTTCTTTACAAGTCTCCCAATTTTTGTTGAAAACTGGACATTTTAAATAACATATTATAGCAAGTCTGAGTACTGTTCCCCACCATTACCCCACTGCCACCAGTTACTGAAATCAGTCACAAACATACTCTATGTATCTTGCCCCCAATAAAATCCCTGGACTCTGGGTTTAGGGAACTTCCTGGTTGGCAACACTTTGCATGTGCTATCACATGACATTACTAGATAAATTAAGTACATCCTGTTGAACTCAACTGGGAGAGAAGAGGACTTTTGTAATCTTGTGCCTGGTTCCTTCCAAATTTCGCTCAATGAACCTTTCCTTTTGCTGCCTTTACTCTGTAACATTTGCTGTTATAAACCATAACCATGAATATAAAAGTTTCTGGTTTCTGTGAATCCTTCCAGAGAATTATCCAGATGGAAGATAGTTCTGGAGATCTCTGACACAGGTATATGCTGTTCTATATTTATAATGTGTACAACCATCATGTATTTGTTGTACATTTAAATGTAGCCATTGTTCTAACCAAGCCTTTCATCATAGTTTCTCCATTTCTGAGTAATTATATTATTTTTAAATGCTTGTGTTTTATAATAATACCTTTGTAAAAATAAAAACCTCACTGGTGTTATATTACCAAAATTTGTTTATGGTTGTGAATGTTTGTGGTCTTTATATTTAGATTATGTCATCCTATCTAATAATAGACAAATATGCAAATTGACCATACCTCCGACACACCCACAAGCCATGCCCACAAGCCACGCCCACCATCCAATCAGAGCAAGCATGCAAATTAACCCAAACCAAGATGGCTACAGCCACAGAGAGCAAGGTTTCCTAGGTAACAGAGGAAGCCAAGCTTTCCATAGCCGTTGCAGGCCTAAGCCTCCACTTAAGCTACAAAGTTTCAATTATAGAAGGTAAACAAATTCAAACAAATGGCGGCAGAATGGAGCTTGAGAGAGCAGGCCAGGGTTGCCGCCGGCAACAGGGGAAGCAAAGCTTTCCACACACCCTGGCCGGGCCCACCCGCTTAAGGCAACAAAGTTTCAATTATAACCCCAACACAAATGGCTGCAGGCCTCGGAGGGAGCCCCAGGCTTGGCTCTGCTCCAGGCTACAAAGTTTCAATTGTAGAAGGAAAATAAATTCCAGATACCAGGGCCTCCGCTTGCATTGCCAGGGGGGCGTGGCTGGCCTGCAAACCACCACAGGCCCCTCGCTCAGGCCGACCCACGCCCCAAGGGAACCCCACCCTGATCAGGGACACCCTTCAGGGCAAACCAGCTGGCCCCCACCCCTGTACCAGGCCTTTATTCTATCTAATAAAAGAGTACTATGCAGATTGATCATCACTGCAACACACAATATAGCTGCCCCCATGTGGTCAAAGATCCTGCCCCCATGTGGACACAAGATGGCCACCACAAGATGGCCAGCAGGAGAGGGCAGTTGGGAGGCACCCAGCCTGCAAGGGAGGGCAGTTGAGAAGGACCAGGCCTGCAAGGGAGGGCAGTTGTAGGTGATCAACCCTGCAGGAGAGGGCAGTTAGGGGTAACCAGGCTGGCAGAGGAGGGAAGTTGGGGGCAAACAGGCTGGCAGCAGAGTGGTTAGGGGGTGATCAGGCTGGCAGGCAGAAGCGGTTAGGGGCAATCAGGAAGGCAGGCAGGCAAACAGTTGGGAGCCAGCAGTCCTGGATTGTGAGAGGGATGTCTGACTGCCCGTTTAGGCCCGATCCCAGGGATCGGGCCTAAACGAGCAGTCGGACTTCCCTTGAGGGGTCCAAGATTGGAGAGGGTACAGGCTGGGCTGAGGGACAACCCCCCTCCATGCATGAATTTCGTGCACTAGGCCTCTAGTAGTCATATAATTCTTAAGTCACACTTTATTTTGTGCAGAATTTTACAGGCATTGCTTTCTTATACTTGAGATTGTATAATGCCAGTATTCTCTCATAGGTTAAATAGTTTACTGAACACTGAGATATATATTGATTATGTCACTGAACTTAAAGGAATGAAATAATATTGTTCAGGTATATAGAGATGGTGAAATATGGGAAGATAATGCGGAGATGAAGAGCTCAGTCAAGATTGTCTATGACCTTCCTTTAGTTACCAGAACAATGTTTTCATTCCTGAAACTTTGCTAAATGTCCTATATCAGAAGTCACCCCACCTGGTTAGAGAATGCATCCAAAGGCAATGGAGGGAGATACATTCTGACTTCTGATCCATTTTACCCTACTAAATTCTCTTTTGATTGTCAGTCTTGTTGTCAGTTTCCGTTATATGCATTTTCCTCATGTAGCCATTTGCACTACTCTTTATTCAAAGGTGAGACCAGATAAGAACATATACTCAGTCTATTTAGTTCCCTCCATAAAATATTAGGAATAATTCTCAGTATTTTTGTCAACTAGACAATTTTATACCTGAAAACCATAGGCAGAGTTGGCAGCCTATGTTTGGCCATTCATCTTGGCTTTGCCTCAGAATCATGTGTCTTGCTCCTATGTTTGAGATTTATGATATTGAGTTGTGCCTCTTTTCTTTCTTAGGGCTAGTGATTCGTTGGCTGGTATACTCTTTTTTTTGTTAAACTTGAAAAAGACAGTTTCTGGCAGGTAAAATTTACCTACATCTTCCCATTGCTTACCATAATCAAATGATTACATCTAACACCAAAGAAACAGAAAATAATCAAAACTTAATAGTTCTTTATTCTTAGGATAAACATATGTTATATTAGATGTGATGAAATCCTAATCAAGAAGAGAAGTAAAGCTATATGGAAAATGGACTGTCGGAAGTGAATGGTACAAAGATTTTTCTTGCCAACACATAACAGAAAGTGACATTATTTACATGTACTATAGCCTTAAAGGAGAAAGCCAGATTGGTAGAGAATAATAAGAAAAAGGTAAACAAAAGTACTAGACAACACAATTGATGTGCTTTTGCTAACAAATGCAAAGGATCCACTGACATCCATACAGTACTATGAGCAATTAGCAATGTGCTTTTATGCAGTAGACTTTGCCAGCTCTTATTCTGCACTGAGTATACCAAACAGACTTCCCAGCACTATACCCCCACCAGTGTATGAGCCATCTCCTATGGAGAGAAGATACTCTTCATGTTAAACCTTGTAAGCAAAGTATCATTAAATAATCACTTCTCTCACCCTCCTCTCTTTTTGTACCTTCAAGACATCCTCCTGCTCACTCATGCAGCTATTGGCCTTACCCATTCCTTAAGTGTGTTTTATTCTGACAAAGCTTCCAAAAAACACAGGTTGCTTCCTCTCCCAATCTTAAACACTGTGCAAATCTATGTAAGAATGTCTGCCAGGTTCTAAATCTGTATTTTATAACAGCAAGAGCAACATAAATCTCTAGTTACAAACAGACCCAACAGTAGCCAATAGTTCCAGAGAATCAACAAAATCGATGTGAGGTAATGTCTTCCCTCCCAGAGACAAGGCCAAGAATAACTAATTTTTCATAGTCTCAACATAATGCTGTCATTACCTAAAGTCATACTGGCTTCTCATTCCCCAACAACTAGGCCACTCTAAAATCATGAAAATTTTTATTGACATATCTTACTTTAAGAAAAGCACATATGTACTTTCAGATACCAGGGTTACAGGAACCCTGGTTTAGAAAATATATAATTTTATGAAATTTTAAAACACATTTATAAATAACAGTGGTGGGTCCCTGAGAATTTCTCTGACCCTTTAAGTCAATTCAAGAAAGATGTATAGTGCAGACCTGTAATGACACATACGTGTCAGCCTCCCATTCAGAATCATTGCTCAGTGTGCTTTCTGCCACTGTATGTATATAAGCATGGAGTTAGAAGATTTGATGGAACATTAGACCTGCAAGTTATTTAATTGTGAAACATTCTTGACCTCAGTTTCCCCTTCAATAGCATGTGTAATAATAACACTGAATCAATCACAATACTAATGGGAAATAGATGACCCACTCAAATTCTGCCATTTGGTGAAGTTTTAATAAAGGTAAGATTTACAAAGGTATAGGTAAGGCATAGTGAAACCTCAATGAGTAATGTAGTGTTCAGAACTGTTAAGAAAAGACCACTATCACTAGCCCTGATGGAGCAAGGGGAAGGCCAATCAATTGCCAGAACCATGAGGAAGAGAGAGAGAGAGAGAGAGAGAGAGAGAGAGAGAGAGAGAGAGAGAGAGAGAAAGTTATGTATGTCTCACAAGAGCTTGGCCTTAGGTCAAGTGGCACAGCCAGTAGTAACCATTACAGGGAGAGAGATAGGAAATCCTTCCATCTCTTTTCCCCTAGGTTGCTTCCCAATGAGCAAACTCAACTGAAATACAGAGGACAACGGAACATGTTAATGCAATCCATATAGGATAACCTTCCAGGGAGAAAAGCTAAGTAGAGAAGGGTAGATAATGAATCCAAAGTTGTGATAGATAGATAGATAGATAGATAGATAGATAGATAGATAGTCATAAGGGAAAACCCTGAAGCATGAATATAAAAATATCCAAATGTCTGATATCACTGCATGCTCTATAAATGTTTTGTGTGTTTTAATTTTTCTGATGTCTAAAGATGGCCCATAATTTCCATGTGAGCCTACTTCCATATTAGAGGTAGTATTGGTCAACAGAAAGAGCTGAGGTGTCAGGAAGCCCATATTTACGCCTAGTACCACCTCTTATGGAATGCAATCTTGGGGAAGCCACATATTCTCTAACCTCTGTACTTTTGAATAATATTTTTAAAAATAATATAAGTAAAAAAGGTTTGAAAGAATTCTGCAAACTGTAAAGTGAAATGTAATTGTGATGACTTAATTACAGTGCTTTGTTAGTCTTCCTCTTCACTATGAAGTCCTGTTTGATTAGGTAGATACATTAGATGGAAATTCTGCTTTATTCTGTTCTCAAATTCCCTACACAATGCTTCTACTCTCCCAATCATGGTAAAGATAGCACTCGAGAACCCTAGAGTGAGAGCTTTTGCATTTACCTTTGATGGCAAGCATGGCTCTTAACAGTCATGGGCAGACTATATTCAGTGATTGAACCTAATATCCTGGCCCACCTACACTATTCATCCTGAAAGACAGACAGCCCTATTCTGTAGACTTTCTTTTCTGCCCACAGGTTGCTGTAATAGTCTTCTTGACAGTATTCCAGAGAATATATTGATCTCTCATGATCACTGACGATATCTGGACACTACAATTTGAATAAATGTTTTACTTCTGAACCATCAACAGGATTGACTGACTGCAGGTAAGGATCTATAATAAATGGATTTGTATACCTATTACAAATTTTTTAGAATATTGTTACAATATTTTTAGAATATTGAGTTTGATGTGCTAAAATATTGTTCTATTTTTTAGAATATTGTTCAATGTTTATAACATTGAACTGATATAGTGAAGTGATTAATGGGCAACTAAATGCCTGTCCTTGTTGTGTTTCCCAGGCTAATTTTTGGTATTTGGATTCCCAAATGACTGGGTTAAAGGCTCAGAGAACTGTTTGGCACACAGCTGTGCTCACTGGAATGGTATTACTTCAGTAGTGTCTAAGAACAGACCACAGAAACAAGTCTTCTAGGACAGCAGTTGACACTTCCCATCTGGCAACTGCTCCACAATGTACCAACTCACCAAATCTGAGTTGTATACATATTTTTTACAAGAAGAGACCTGGCCATTATTTCAACATGAACCAAAATCAAATTTTCTAGGAATATAAAATAAACTTTCTAGAATAATCAACCAATGAAGAAATTTCCAAAAGTCTGATTAACTTATTAGTGCCGAATCAGTCTTTTGTCACTTTATTAGAAAAGAAATAGCATAGAAGTTATGAGATTACTACCTCTGAGTTACATGGAAATTTAGAGTTAGAAACATAAAATTTACTTGCATTCAAACCTTTTATTTGATAACTGAGGAAACTGAGTTAATACTTAAAGGCCTTGACATTTTTCTTATGGAGATATTAAAGATCTCTCCTTTTTTTTTCTGTTTGGGATCCTACTTCCAAAATCAAGTTGTACAAAATCAGCAATGTTCTGAAACAGATGACTCAATAAATCCACACACTCAAGCATATTATATATAACCAGAGGTCTGGTGCATGAAATTTGTGCACAGGGTAGGAAGGGGGCAGGGTGGTCCCTCAGTCCAGTCTGTACCCTCTCGAAATCCGAGACCCCTCGGGGGATGTCTGACTGCCGGTTTAGGCCCAATCTTTGAGGGCCTAAACCGGCAGTCGGACATCCCTCTCGCAATCCAGGACCACTGGCTCTTAACCATTCGCCAGCCTGCCTGCTTGCCTGCCTGATCACCCCTAACCACTCACCTGCCTTGCCCCTGCCACCACGGCTTTGTCTGGAAGGACATCCAGAATGACGTCCAGGAGGTTGTTTGGATGTCCAGTCTAATTAGCATATTAGGCTTTTATTATTATAGATACCCAAAGATCTATTGACCTGGTTTAAAATATTGTTGATACATATGTAAGTTATATACAGAGGTGGACAACAGTTGTGAGTATGCAAATCGGAATTTATTCTTGTATTATTAATTATTGTATTATTATTATTATGCTTATGATTTATATTTTAGGTAATGATGGCTGGTAACTTAACCTGCTTTTGCCCACCCCCATATATAAGATATATATAACATATAATATATGTGTGTATATATGTATATTCTTTTCAAACACCACTTAAGCAGAAAGGAATACAGGAGAATTGTGATAGTGCCAGACATTGCATCCAATTGGCACAAGATATTAATTAAAAGACATCTCTTCTATTGGATGTAACAAAGAGCAAAAAGATAATTAATAGAGGAAAATCTTATACTAGTAAGTCTACATTTGTGCACAGTAGAATCTAGAGTCACTGGGTTAATAAACTAGCCCTGGAATTGAATTCCATATATGTTTTGCAAAAACATGTGATTAGAATGAATGTTTGATCTTATGCAATGTCTCAGGCTGACACATTAGTTCGTGGATGCCTTGCCCAATGCTCAGTGGAACACACTCTTCTTGGAAGATTACATTAATTGTGGTATCCACTTCCAAATCAGTGGAGCAGATTTACTATGTCAACAGTTGGACTTATTATTTAACACATGGTGTTTTAGTACCTGTTATATTTCCATGCACTGTTCTAGGAATTTTGAAATGGAAAAACAAAATTCTGTCCTTGTGGAGCTTTAATTTTAGCTATAGTCACCTGGGGTGAAGGCTGGCTAGAAGTAACCTTGTTAGCCTAATGATATAAATGGCAAGTAGCTATTTTAAGACAATAGGGAGAAAGAAATAGTCACCAGAAAGATGATCATTTGACTGCATATGCATAGGTGGCATATCTCAGATTTTCCCCTTATCAAGCCTTTTATTGCTATAATTTTATTAGAACTCCATCTAGAAGAGTAAGACCTCAGATAATGTCATCCAGATATAAGCCAACATTGTAGAGTACTCAACAATGATGTCTCAATGCCTTTGTCCCTAAAGATGGAGGTGCACACCACAGCTATCACACCCTAAGGTAATAGGATCCTGGGTTGGATATGAAGCAAAGCCCAATGTTGTGCTCAGCTTGCCAAACACACACACAAAAAAGTTGTAACTGTCTGGCAGATGACAAGGATGCATCACACACAGGCTGCTACTGCAGCAACAACGGAGAACACAGCTAAAATTAAGCTGTAAACACTTCTTCTTGTCAGTGCCCCATTCCCCTGCAAACAGAAAGTTGTTTTATAGGGCTGGCAAAGTGCATTGTGAGTTATATTAGCAGCCCACAGCTGGTGAGTTTATAAGTCTACAGGGAACAAGTTATTTGGCTCTGTCACCATGCTTAGCTTGCCAAACTGCCTGTGAGGCACACCAGTCTGAGAGTTACTAGTATTGCTAAAACTTAGGAATAAGGGGGCCAAGAATAGCACTGGAGCAGAAGAAAGGTATATGGTACAGGACATTAACTGATCTCTTAACTTTTTCTCTTGAGCTTCTTTATGACTCAGTGACACTGTTCCAAAGTCCCTGAGTCAACACTTAATTATATTGTAAACCACGAGAGAATCGAGGGTGTGTCTGATGACTGGGTGGACAGTTTCTAGTAAAAATAAAAGTCCCCTCACCTTATTATACCACCCTCCAGATATTTCTGGTTTATTGTTTATTTTTCTTGCTATCAGAGAGTAGTTATATCCATTGTGAGGTTTGTTTTCCCCCCTCTTAATTTTATCTTTCTACTAGAGGCCAGGTGCACAAATTCATGCACCAGTGGGGTCCCTCAGCCAGGCCTACGGGAATCATTGGACCTCCATTCTGCCACAGACCAGCCTTACCCGCCAGCTTGTCAGACTCCATCCTGCTGTCTGCGTCAATTCCGCACAGCACAAAGTAGTGCATGAAGCGGCAGGTGGCCAGGGAGGAGCCTGAGCCTGGGCTGGGTACCACTCCCACTCATTCTGCCCCGCTGCACCTGCTGCAGCCACAGGGGCATGCAGGGGGATTGTTCGTGGGAGAGGCTCTCGCGCCACTGCAGCTGCGCTCACCAGTCATGAGCCTGGCATCTGGCGCCCATCTGTCAGCCAAGTGGCACTCCAGCTGTGGGAGCGCACTGACCAGAGGGCAGCTCCTGCATTGAGCATCTGCCCCCTGGTGATCAGTGTGCATCATAGCTACCAGCCAGTTGTCCAGTTGTCCAGTCATCTGGTGGCTTAAGCTTTTATATATATACATTTTCCTATTGTAGTTGGGCTAGAAACAAATCAAATCATGTCATTTTCAAGTCAAGTACTTTATTTTTTAATGTTTTTATATATTTTATAGAGAGGAAGGGAGAGGAATAGAGAGATAGAAACATCAAAGACAGAGAGACATCATTGATCGGCTGCCTTCTGCATGCCCCCTAGGGGATCAAACCTGTAACCCAGCTGGGGAACTCTTGGCTCATGGGTTGATGCTCAGCCACTGAGCCACACAAGACATGCTCAAGTCTAATACTTTCAATGGCACCACAGCACTTAGGGTTTAGCATTGTATTCTAAATCTTTTAGATAATCTCCAGCCCAATCACCTGTCTCCACTGTGCTTCTTTACTGTTGCCATAGAATGTACTACTGACTGTGAGAATATATGCTGCCCCTATGCCTTTGCTTTTGCTGCTTCCTTTGTATGGAATGTTCTACATCAAGCATGTCAAACTCGCAGCCCATGGGCTGCATGCAGCCCACAATGAATATTTTTGTGGCCCAGCCAATATAATGGTATGTAAGAAACATTTTAATAAAAAATTTATAACTTAATTTTTACAATAACCTGTTATACATAATATATATATATATATATAAAGCCAAGCGACTGGAACACCGGAACAACTGATAGCTATGACGTGCACTATGGCAGCAAACCAGCCCGACCAGGGCCCCAATTGGCCCCCCAACTGCCCGCAGACCCTCCCCCCCGGCTGGCCCACCCCAGATCGGCTCCCCCACCCCAATTGCGGGCAGGGCCGGCCAACCAACTGCCTACATCCTCTCCCCCCTGCCAGCCTGGACCTAATCAGCCCCTATTGGGGCAGGCCGACCAGACCCCACCCATGCATGAATTTGTGCACCGAGCCTCTAGTTATTAATAACAAACTACAACATCCACTAATGACTGATTACTATAATCATGTTGCATTCATTTCCCTTACATGCCTTATACGCAGGCGCACCATTTCTCTCCACTAATACTAGCAGCAAATATTTTAGCAGCCAATTGCAATGTCATTAGTCTTGTATGACTTGTTTGGTGTGCGCAACAGGAAATATTTTGCTTTCGGAGAACAAGAAAAATAGGTTTATTTGTGTTACGCTTATTAATTTGTAACGTTATTCAGTGTCTGGTAAGTTAATGTTAAAGAAAAAATACTAATTTTTATTAAAATGTTCAATTATTTTATGTTAACAATTAGTCATTTATTTCATCCCTTTGTATTCATCATGTCTCTATCGAAATAAACTTACATTTCTATGAACATTTAAGCTTTTATTTTTGTGTGGCCCACATAAACTTAAACCTTGTTTATTTGGCCCATGTTAGCCTTTATGTTTGATGTGCTTGTTCTACACTTATCCAGCTGGTAGATCCTGGCCTAGCTATTGAGAGTAAGCAAGGCTTGTGGCTCTGCATTCAAAACTGAGTGAATCTCACACTTCTCTCCTTTTCCATGTCTACTTCCTTAGCTAAAGCCCCTTCCTCTTCTAGATAGACTTCTAGTTATTGCCCCCAATTTCATTCTTTTCTCTCAAGTCCATTCTCCACATGGCACCCAGAGCCATCACTTTCTTCCCCTGCTACACCCTCCCATGCCTTCCTAATGAATTAGAATGCTTTTATACTTCCTGCCTGCCTTGCCTAAGAGAGTCCTACATGATTTGTTCCCTTTCTGTAGGGTGTTCATTGGTCCAGCTTTGGCCCAGACACTTCCATTTGACTGCTATTGTCTCAGTGTATTTATTAATAGCACCACTTTTTACTCAAAAGAGTGCTTATTAGCTTGGACATAAAGCCACCTGGTCACCCTACTTCTATAGCTCCTCTCTACTCCTCTCCCCTTGTCCATTACAGCCCAGGATGCTGGCCTCCTTTTGTTTCTTTGAATATGAACACACCAACCTGTTCTTGGGTTTGGGCACTCAGCCAACCTGTTCCTCAGCATGGAATTACCTGCTTCCTGATCTTTTTGCCTGGCTGGCTGTTCTCATTCAGGCCCTGGACCAAATGGCTTCACTATCATCTTCTCAGAAAGTTATTCCCTAATCACCCTAACTGCCTCTCTCTCCAGCTGTATTCTATCAGATCAGCTCACTTATATTTCATCACAGCACTTAAAATATCTAATATGTTTTTTGTTCTTATGTTCATCAGATCCTCCTTCTAGAATGTAAACTTCATTCAAGCAGGTACTTTTCCTTTTTTGCTTACTACTATGTAGCTATTTGCTAGTAGTAGGTGCTTAATAGAACAGATGGCAGATAAAGAGAAAACTTCAAGCATTACCTCTGCAAAGCCTACCCTGGCTACCTGCACCTCCTTTGTAGGTAACACTGACCACTCCTTCCCCATGATCCATTCAATCTGGTTCACACATATGTTACAGGTAATATCTACAAGATTGTTTTCATGTGCATTTCATTTTGGTTTACATGTTTGCTTCTCTCTTGATGCTGCAAGCAAATCTGAAGGCAAATATATTTCCTGTTCATTTTTTACTTCATTTGTGTTGTTGTTTTAAAGTTTTTATTTCAAACTTATATACTTACTAGTATAGAAAATTTGCAAAAATTATACAAAGCGTTCCTATACCTCTCATCCTACTTCCTCTAATGTTAACATCTTAAATAACCATAGTATGGCTATGAATAATAGGAAATTAAAGTTGGTATAGCATTTTACATACCATAAAATTCAGGTCTTATTCAAATATTATGACTTTTTCCACTAATGTTCTTTTTCTATTCCAGGATCCCACATTGCATTAATTGTTATTTCTCCTTAGTCTTATCCAATCTAACTGTTTCCCAGTCTTCCCTTGTCTTTCATGTTCTTTTAAAGAGCACCAGTCAACACTTTCTAAAGTATATGATTGTCTAACCACAATGTTGTGCACCTGAAACTAATCCTATCTAATAAAAGAGCAATAGGCAAATTGACCGTACCTCTGCTACACCCACAAGCCACGCCTACCAGCCAATCAGGAGCGAGTATGCAAATTAACCCAACCAAGATGGCTGTGGCCACAGAGAGAGCAGGATGCTTGGGTTTCCCCAGCAATGGAGGAAGCCAAGCTTTCTGCCTGCCCTGGCCTAACTTGGCCTCCACTTAAGGCTACAAAGTTTCAATTATAGAAGATAAATCCCAACAAAAATGGCTGTGGCCATGGAGCAAGCAGGAGGCTTGGCTCCGCTGAATGCTACAAAGTTTCCATTATTGAAGATAAATAAATCCCAGATACCAGGGCCTCTGATTGGGTCGCAGGGGGGCCTGGTCAGCCTGCAAACCACCACAGGCCCCTCGCCCAGCCCACCCCACGTCCCCAGGGAACCCCCACCCTGATCTGGGACACCCTTCAGGGCATACCAGCCAGCCCCCACCCGTGCACCAGGCCTCTATCCTATTTAATCCTATTTAATAAAAGAATAATATGCAAATTGACCATCACTCCAACACACAAGATGGCTGCCCACATGTGGTCAAAGATGACTGCCCCATGTGGACACAAGATGGCCACCACAAGATGGCCAGCAGGGGAGGGCAATTGGGAGGGACAAGGTCTGCAAGGGAGGGCAGTTGTGGGCAATCAGGCCAGCAGGAGAGGGCAGTTGGGAGGGACCAGGCCTGCAAGGGAGGGCAGTCGGAGGCGATCAAACCTGCAGGACAGGGCAGTTAGGGGTGACCAGGCCAGCAGACGAGGGAAGTTGGGGGCGACCGGGCCTGCAGGGAAGAGCAGTTGGGGGGGGGACCCAGGCTTGCAGGGGAGAGCAGTTGGGGGGACCAGGCCCGCAGGGGAGGGCAGTTAGGGGTGACCAGGCCTGCAGGGGAGGGCAGTTAGGGGTGACCAGGCCTGCAGGGGAGGGTAGTTAGGGGAAAACAGGCTGGCAGGGGAGCAGTTAGGCATCAATCAGGCTGGCAGGGGCATGGTTAGGGTGTGATCAGGCTGTCAGGCAGAAGCGGTTAGGGGCAATCAGGCAGAGGCAGGCAGGCAAGCAGTTGGGAGCCAGCAGTCCTGGATTGTGAGAGGGATGTCCGACTGCCTAAACGGGCAGCACATTCCTTACTGGGGATTGAGACCACAACCAGGGAGTATTCCCTGACCAGGAATCAACAGGTACACTCTTGGTTCATGGGTCGACAATCAACCACTGAACCACGCCAGCTGGTTGAGGTTATGCATTTTTGGCAAAAATACCATGCAAATGACATTGTGTGCTTCTTGTAGCATTATGTCAAGGGGTTTGTGATGCTGACATGACTTGTTACTGGTGATTTTTTTATTATTACTTCAGAAGGTTGGTCTCTCCCAGATCTTTTTAGCGTGAAATAATGGTCTTTTCCTTTATACTTGATATGGGTTTTTTGAAAGATGCTTTGAGCCTATGCAAATCCTGTTTCTCCTCACACTTTTGCCCACATATTTTCATATGCACCAGTGGATTCAATGGATCTTTTCTGCAACAGTATTACTGTGGTGTTTGCCTAATGGTGATTCTCGTTTGTCCTCTTTGTGTTCTTATTAATTTATAACTCTGTCTGCCAAAGGTTATCACACATTTCTGACACATGTGCCTTTATAAGTACAGATTTTAGCAAAATAATTAAATTCTCAGGCTGTACAGGCAGCCTGGCACCTGCTAGCTTTGTAACTCAGTTTCCTCCTTAATAAAATAAGGGTAATATTAGCATGTGAATCATTAGGAAAAATATTCCATTCATCGTCATCAATTAATTCAGGCACTGGGGATACAACAAACAAAAGAGGCTACCTTGACTTCTTAAAGTCTTGACTAAACTAGTCCTGAGCATATATTAAGTAAAGCAAGGGTCCACAATTGTTGTCTACAGTTATGATTAATAATTCTACAATTTCTTGCCCTGCCATGAAGTCATGGTTCAATTCCAGGTCAGGGCACATACCCTGGTTGTAGGCTTGATCCCAAGTAGGAGACATGCAGGAGGCAGCTGATCAATTATTATCTCTCATCATTGACACTTCTATCTCTCTATCCCTCTCCCTTCTTCTCTGAAATAAATTAATAAAATATATTTTAAAAATAATGATAATCATACCATTTCCTGGCCAACTCTGTATTCTTAAAGATTTCAATGAGCACAGATCCCATTCCTCACCAACCCGAGGCATTTTTTTTCCAGTTTCCACTGATGAGAATGATCAAAAGTGTGCAATTTTAATAATTAATTTTTCCTAAACATATCAGAATCCTAAGAGGGAAGCCCAATTAAAACACAAGTAAAATCTTTAATGAAAGGTAAACGTTAAAAATTCGTAAAGGAGGGTGCTCCTCTCTCTAAGTTACTCTCTTTAGACCCCATCTATGGAGGAGCTGGATCCCTGTCATGTGGGCTAGAGGAAATATTTGAAGATGGAGAAAACTGTAGCTGGTAAATGTTAGTGCTTGCTCTGGGAGGAGAGGTCTGCTAGACTAACAGCCTGGTGCTGCAGTTGGGCAGACCCCCGGGAGCCCAGAGGAGCAGTGCAGGGATCACACAAGCCCAGTCCAAATGTCACTCTAACATTTGCAGAGATGTGTGGAGCTGCTTAAGGAGAGGTTTCCAATGAGAAGGTCAAGGATGGAAAAGCTGTTTGGGGAGTTGAAGATGTATTTGGGAAGGTGCAGCCATTTTGTGGCGTATTCTTTTCCCTTCCCATGAGCAGATTTTGTTTCATTTAGTTTTACATTACCCTGTGTACAATTTGGGGTTGGCAGTTCCTCACGTTGACCGATAATCCCTCAGGAAGGCTAAGGCCAATCTCTAGGGTATGATTTTAAAGGGGAGGAAAAGATTATATATTGTTCTGAACTCTACATCCAACAGTTTTTATTGTGTTTTCATTTTTATTCTTTAAGTCCTTAGTTGGTTTCGTATGTCTATAGTTGACCCTTGATATTTCAGAATTTAACATTCACAATTTTTGACATTTTTCCAAAGAATCTGAGCAGTTATTCTATGTGGTCATATATCATTTTAATCAGTCCCACTGAGAACAGGAAGGGCAGGAACTGAATGAACAAACCTGGCTGAGCACTTTGCATCCACATCTCAGTGAGGCTGCATGGTTCTTGATTTAATTTTGAAATATTTCATTCAAGCAGGTAGAATTAAAAATGTGGCTTTTTAAAATTCCTGACATTTTGGTGTATGTGTTTCAGATTCTTTTTGATGAAATAAAATAAGTCTAGACCTGTCTGGTGTTGCTAAGTGGTTAGAGCGTTAGCCCATGCACAAGTCTTTTCTCTTGTTCCTTTTCCACCCCCAAGAATGGTCTTGACTATGTTGGCCCCTTGAACATATGAATGATAGCATCATCTTCTCAGTTTCCATGAAAAATTCTGTTGGGATTTTGAGTAGCACTGCATTGCATTTATGAAACAACTTATGGAGAATTTGGATATTTATGTTAATGAATCTAATCATGCATGAATATGCATAAATGTACCAGGCACAATGGAAGTGTAACTATATGCAGAATGAATAAGGGAAGTAATGCTTGAAAAAGAAAATAAGAGAGGGAAAGAAAAAAACAAAAAGAAAGGAAAGAAGGACAAAAGGAGAATTTTTCACTGTAAAATTTCAGAAAGTAGTGATACTTTCAGGCAGTTTGTTAAGAAGAAACAAATAAACAAACAAAACACTGGCAATATGTGCTCCTGCAAAACTCATCTTACTTCAGACCCACTTTAAGAGGAAAATAAGATTGTTCCACATTTTTTCTGACTCTTACAAAATACAGAGATCATTCATTCATCTGACCAATGATTGACTTTTGGCCAACAATTAACTTCACTGAGGAAACATTGTTTATCCGATGGGGTTTTTTTCTAACTTCATATTAACAGAGGTTCTGTTGATATCACCCCATGGGAGGGTGCTGCCTGTGGAATTCCTTTACCCTTAAAGGCAATCTCAGTGTATTAGACTTTTCTATTATTGAAGATGGAAGAGGGATAATCGCCTTCAAAAACAGTTAAAATGTTGCATGTAATGGAAACCAAATGCCTTTCTCCTATTGACTCCTACATTTTCAATCATCAAGCCAAAGGATATGATACCTTGAGATATTAAACTTTGTTTTAATGTGACCATGCCTAGCCTCAATTTAATCTCTTCATATGTCCTTGTAAGGACCCTTTCAAGCTAAATCTCTTTTTTCTCTCTGAAGGTACCACCAGATTTTCTGATAAATGGTAAGTAAAATACATCCAGAAAAAAGGTTGCCATTATGTTATCAGTCGGGGCTGTTTAGACAAACATAGCAGTTATTTCAGGATATAAGTGTGAGGCAGTATCATTTACCATCTAAGAATAGAGATTCCAAACCCTGAAGCTGAAGTTTAAATCTCAAAAATGCCTCTTATTAGCTGTGTGACATTCAAAGTTACTTAATTCTCTAAGCCTCAGTCTCCTCATTGGTTAAAAGAAGAAGAAGAAGAAGAAGAAGAAGAAGAAGAAGAAGAAGAAGAAGAAGAAGAAGAAGAAGAAGAAGAAGAAGAAGAAGAAGAGAATAACACCTACCTTTAAATTTATAGAGCTTTTATGATGATTAAATCTGATAAATTTTGTTAATTGCTTGGCACAGTATCTGGCATGTACCTGATTAATAAGCATTAGTTATTATTATAATGAGGATCAAGTTCTCTTCCAGATAAAATATATAGAAAAATCAAGAAGGACCCATCCCGTGGAAGTATAGATGACCAATCACTAAGAGTGAGGCTGTGAAATATATTTGGAGACCCAAGGAAATATGGCAAGCATTACATTGAAAGATGGGGTCAAATGCCTCTATAAGTCAAACCTTCACTCTGCTCTGTGCCATGTCCACGTTAGTTGCTTTTTATGCTCAAGTAAAAGCATGACCCTTGAATGACTAGATTGAAGTCCAGTAAGTCTCTATATGGTCCATGGTGGAGGGTTGGGCAGGGACCTGGCACTCTGGGTCTTCTGGATAATAAGGATTTGGGATTTTCTTCTAAGTGTAATATGAAACCACAGAAGGGCTTTTAGCAGAGAAGGGGTTTGATTTATACATGTACACGGAAGACCTCAGTTCTCATTTGTAAAAAGAAAAGCTAAAACTAGTGCAGTGGTTTAAAAGCACAGTTCCCAGATCAGCATCACCTGGAAATGTGTTTAAATGCACATTCGCAGACATCACCCAAGACCTAGTGCATTAGAAACTGCAAAGGTGGGACCCAACCAGGTGAACACAGATGCACACTGGATTCAATGATCCCAGGTATTCACTTCAGCTCCAAAGTTCAATGTTTCAAATTACTTTACATTCTTCATGACTCAGGTCATGAATCCTAGCAAATGAGATTGACCATGGAGCATTTTCATCCCCTCTGCTGACCAGCATTTCGTTTTATAGAGGAATCATTCAAAGAAAAATAAATAACTACCTAAGGCACAGGTCTTGTGTCAGTACACATTTTATATCCTGAGCCAAATGCATAATAAGATAAAAATGGATGAAATATAATGCCACATTGACCTATAAATTTCTTCTCATAGTTACCAGAATAAATTTCCCTAAATTCTATGCCCCCTATATAATTATCTGGCTTGGTTTATAAAATTTTGAGATCATTAGGAGAATTATATCTGTCTCTATGTGATATAAGGATCTACACAAAGAAGGCATTTAGTCAGAGATAGGATCAAATAAAAAAAGGGCAGGCCCTTTGAAGTTGCATAACACTGACTTTGACTTCTGGTTTCACCACTGGTTTGAGAATCAAATTAAAATGTGGCAAAGGTCCAGCAGGTAACTTGTATTCTCTAAATATGGCTAGCATCATATTTATACATGCTTGAAGAATTATGCATAAAAAATAGCCACGTATGTTTCATAAAATAATTCTGAGATTATATTTCACCCAAGTCTGTCATCTTAGGTGTGGTTATGTGACTGTCTGCAACAAACTCTTGGATCAGATATATGATTGGTTCTTGGTGAGTCCCCAAGGGTTAGTACAATCTAATAACTGGCCAAATAGAACCATTTTATTTTTTAAAATATATTTTTATTGATTTCACAGAGGGAGGGAGAAGGAGAGATAGACAAAAACATCAAGGATGAGAGAGAATCATTGATCCACTACCTCCTGCACACCCCCTACTGGGGATCGACCCCACAAATTGAGGATGTGCCTGACCAGGAACTGAACCATGACCTCCTGGTTCATAGGTTGGTGCTCAACCACTGAGCCACACTGGCTGGGCAGAATCATCTACACTAATAAAAGAGTAAGATGCAAATTGACCGTACCTTCATGACACCCACCAGCCAATCAGGAGTGAGTATGCAAATTAACCAAACAAAGATGGTGGGTTAATTTGCATACACAGGTGCTGAGCAGCCGGGGGCAGGGCGGAATGCTTACATCATCACCATGGCAATGATGCAGGCGTTCTGCACCGCCCCAGTGCTCTGGGCCTCTGGGCAGTGTGGGAAGGTAGAAAGGCAGCTCTGGCGGGAGCAAAGGCAGTGCCGGTATCCAGGGTAAGGAAGGCCTATTCTTGCATGAATCTTCATGCATCGGGCCTCTAGTTTTAAAATAAAGTTTTCAAACATTGTCTTGTTTAACAAGTTCAGGGATATCAAAATGAAGGAGCATGCCTTCAAATTAAGAAGAGAATGTTTTATGATAACCAGAAGTTATCTATTGCCTGCATCAGAGATACTGATTTATCCAGTAGATTATTCCAGGCGGACTTTATCTCACAATGACATTTCATCCCTCTGAACCCTAATACCAATTTGGAAATTATTTCTGTACTACTATGGGATAGCTCTTATCCTATTAACTTCTATGGATGCTTAAGTCTTTTATTAATCTCAACTGTGTAGATATTTATGCAATGCACCCCTAATGAGATTGTAGAAGCTCTTGAGCAAGTACCATGGCTTTTGTTTCTGTGTATTTCTCAACAGAATTAAAATAGTGCATTATATACATTAGATGTGGAATGAAAATATTGATTATGAATCATGTTATCCATGAGGTACATAGGCTGAAAATTAATACGTTCAGGAAAGGTACAGATGAATCTATTGATACTATTAAATGGGTACCGTGTAGTGATTAAGAGCAAGGATGATGGAATTAGACAGTTGCAATCTAATATTAGCTTCTCATTAACAATGAGTTTTTTAACCTCTATTTTTGACTCTCAGGTTCCTCAACTATAAAGTGAGGATAACAGTATCTACCTCAAAGAGTTATAATATTGACTAGATAATGTACATAATAGTTAAAATGTATACATCAATAGGTGATACCTATTAATAGTCATAACATAACCACACTATTGATAGCAATGGATCTATTTAAGATACATTTTGATATTTGATCTGTACAACTTGTAAGAAACTATGATAGCCCTCAAACTCCAAACTATTCTCTTTGTTCAGGCACAAATTTGGGCTGAATGAATTCTTGGTTTAATTTAGCTTGACTATTAGATTATTATGATTTACCATTAGGTAACACACAATATAATATTATGTAGCCATTTAAAATCATTTTAAATAACATTTATTAACATGGGGAAAACTCGTGACAAAATTGAAATGGGAAAAAAGACCATAATGCTATAAATGTAATATGATTCTGTTTTGTTAGAAATTATGTTTTATTTAGTTCATTAATATATATATATATATATATATATATATATATATATATATATTAATATATATATATATTATATTATATTCATTAATATATATGATTAAAATGTCATAGTTGTTAGCTGTGAGTAGTGGGATTATAGGTTATAATCTACAGTAGAGGGATCAGAGATTATTTTTTATTTCTTATATTTTTAAGTTTTACCAAAATTTCTACAGCAAAAATATATTACTTTGACAATTAAGAAAAAAATACATATAATTTAAAATGATAATAAGGCCAAATATTTTTTACATTGAGATATATTTGACATATAACATTGTGTAAAAAGGACAAAGGCTTTTAATAACAGGGATTTGCTTATAATGAAACTAGAGGCTCAGTGCACGAAATTCATGCACGGGTGGGTCCCCACAACCCAGCCTGCACCCTCTCCAATCTGGGACCCCTTGGGGTATGTCCGACTGCTGGTTTAGGCCTGATCCCTGGGATCAGGCCTAAACCAGCAGTCGGACATCCCTCTCACAATCTGGGATCTCTAGCTCCTAACTGCTCACCTGCCTGCCTGCCTGATCACCCCTAACTGCCCCCCCCTGCCAGCCTGATCACCCTTAACCACCTCTGCTTGCTGACCTGATCACCCCCAACTGCCCCCTCCTGCCCACCTGGTCGTCCTCAACTGCCCCCCCCCACCGGCCTGGTTGTACCGAAGTGCCCCTCTGCCAGCCTCATTGCCCCAACTGCCCCCCAGCTGGCCTGGTTGCCCCCAACTGCCCCCCCTGTCAGCCTGGTCGCTCCATGCAGCCTGCTCTTTAGTCATTTGGTCATCCCTCATTAACCTCCCTACCAGCCTGGTTGCCCCATGCAGCCTGCTGTTCAGTTGTTTGGTCATCCCTTATTAACCCCCCTGCCGGCCTGCTCGCCCCACTCAGCCTGCTGTTTGGTCATCTGTCCAGTTGTTTTTGGTCATGATGGCCCCTGTCTTTTTATATATTAGGATATTAGGTAAAAAATCAGAAATATTTTTAAAAAATTAAGTGTGCTTCCCCTATGTATAGAAGAATGCTTGCTATACTAGAATGTCATAGTTTTTAGCTGTGAGTAGTGGGATTATAGGTTATAATCCACAGTAGAGGGATCAGTGATTATTTTTTATTTCTTATATTTTTAAGTTTTACCAAAAATTTAGAATGTAAATTACAGTTATTTCTGATTAATAAATGTTGAATAACACAGTAGTTAAGGTTCTCTGTCTACATTTCAATATTTCTTATTTTTTCAAAAGGGAAATACAGTATGTTGATTTTATTATTAAACACATATACATACAAACATACATGTAAATATTTGTATGTGTATAGGTAGGCAGATAGATAGATAGATAGATAGATAGATAGATAGATAGATATTTAGAAATATCGCCATCTCCCCCAAGGGACCTCCTTATCCTTTGTCACAAACTGTCTCTAAACTACCAGGGCTTAGGTTTCAGTCCTGATACTTAATGCAGTATTACTGCCCAGTCTTCTGAATATAGTATCTGGCATAGCTAATTGCATATTTCTGGGAAACATCATAGAAACTAAGTAATAGCAGACATAAAACATGCAAATAAGAAAAATTTTAAAAGTACATGGATTATTAACATTAATTGAATGAAACCAATCTAAAGCAAATGATTGTGATTTGTTTTTTCAGGCTGGGACGTCAATGTTGAGGGAAGGTGCTGAGCAGTAATTGCAGTCTAGCAACAGCCCATGAGCTGAAAAAAACTACAGTACACAACTTAATTAGTGGTTCTTGACTGAAGCTTCTAAACTTAAAATAAAAATTAAAAAAAAATAAAGTTAAGTGAGGTCTATAACCACAGTAGGGGAGAGAACTGAATTCTGTGTTGGTGCTTTTATCCTGCCACCAGAGATCTGCCCGTCCCCACAAGGTACTTTTGTGAAAAAGATGACTACCAGGTTCTGGCTGGTAGGCAACCCTGCCTGGCTGATGCTTCACACCCTCTTACCTAGGCTCCTCCGAAGGAAGGACAGAGAAAGGAAGGAGGTAGGAATCTCAGCCCTGCAAGGCTCAATAGTTTTGACCCACACACAATCTCCCACCACTACTCCCAGGAGCTAGGATAATAATTTAGGTTGAAAGATTTTGTTACATCAGAGGGCAATGAACATTGAGGGGAAAAAGCACCCACTTAGAATTAGGGAATATGCATTTGTATAACAGCTAAGGCCTGTACAGTCTGACTTTGGTGTCCTCACTCCTCAAGGGCAAACAAACCCACCTTAATGTGACTCAGTGTTATTATACAACACTTTGCAGTGCTCTTCTGCTCAGGGTTTGGTATGGGCCTCTGTATTTATAAGAAACAAGAAGAAAACATGACCAAAAATGAGTTACAGAAATAAAACAGGAGACTACATGGTAGAAATTGAAGGACACTGTTGAAGTTGACAGAGAAATGAACCTCCTTGAATGTTTAAAAGATTTTTTTTTTCAAATTTCTTTTTTAAATGGCATTTTGAACATTTTAAAGTGCTACAAGATGTTAAAATTCACTTTGATTTTCCCCTGTTCCAGTATCACCTAAAACTCTTCAACTCAACACATGTGGCATCAGCATCACCCGTGGGCCTATTAGAAATGCAGAGTCTCAGGCCCCATCCCAATCCATGGAGTCCAAATCTGCTTTTTAACAAGATCCTGGATGATTCGTGCGCAGATTATGTTTGAGAAGCACTGACCTAAATTTGATCTTTTATCTCTAATTTTCAAGTGTCACCTGGATTGGTCCCTTTCTCCTGCTTTTTGTTGCCATTTCCCTAGCTTATACCCTATTATAAGATAGATTTTTTTTTTTTCAAAAAGGTAACAAATGATTTACTTATTGACTCATCCTTTCACTAATTTATTCATCAAACATTATCAGATCCTACTAAGTGTAAGGCCAGGTTTGTGTACTCTGAAGAAAACATTTCCACTTTGAAGAAAGACAG